>NW_020454450.1:1680092-1715184 GCF_003342845.1 Nothoprocta perdicaria
AAAAAAAAAAGAAAAAAAAAGAAAAAAAAAACCTGAGGTCTCCGAGAGAGGAAGTTATTCTAACTTTTTGGAAACTTTAGCTGAGCTCAGTTGCTAAATAGTTGTCAGAAGTGAGGGAGGTGCGGGGCTCCCTCCTGATTGGCCAGCCAGGTCAGTGGGAGGAAAGCTTTTCCCCTGCTAAACTTTCACAGTTTTATGTTACACTTAACGAAAATCCGGGGAATGCACCTCGAATAAAGGATGAGCTTGCGGCCGCCCCCGTCCTCCGGGCACCCCCCGGCCAAGTGAGGGTTTGCAGCCAGGGAGGGGGCTCCTGGGCTTTTCYGGGGTGCTCAGCTGCTCTCCGGGCGCTCGGAGCTCGGGGAGCYGAGTGCCCACCGGGCCCGGAGCGGGATAACCAGGCACCGTTTCCATTGGCATGGGACAAGGCAATGGGGAAGGACCCTCCTGGGCAAACCCAGAAGGACCCAACATATGGGTCATCCAGAAAGCAGCCCATGGTTTCCATAAAACACTGGGGAACCCGGACACCCAGCCCATCCACCTGCAATTTTTCTCCCCCATTTCCCCCTATTCTCCCCTTAAAAACTAAATACTTTTGGGGAACAAGACCTGAGATAGGTAGGAGGTTATTTTTCCCCCAGTCTGTCCCGCTGTTGGAATTGTGCTATTCTGAGGCATAGAAACTGCAGCAGTACTTACAAGGTTTCTAATGTATCCAACAGAAGAGGAGGGATCTATTTTTCCTCTCCATCACACCAGGGAAAATGTGGGAAAAACTCTGCTTGCTTCTGTGGAGTTAGTGCTGAGTAAAGTCAGATTTGGACCTCTGATTTCAGTTAAAGCYGAAGCTGCAGGAGCAGACGCATTGCTGAGCAGCAAAGATCATGTTTTCAATAAATATTTTTTGTTATAAAAAGGACCAAAGAAGCTTGTAAAATGTAGATATTGAATGAGAAGAATTAGTTTGGAGGAGGTTGCTTTGCGAAGTTTTCCAGTAGGTATCAACACTCATTAATGGAAAAAATAATGTCTGGCTTGTTTGGAAAGCGCTTTTTTGGTAGGAGAAGGAATTTTGGCTTGCCCGGGGCTGACTCTACTACGGGTAGGTAATGTTTATAGTGGAAAGACTTCCCCGGGCTGCCCCTGGGGACAGCCTGTGTTTGCTTTCAAAGGGAAAGGTTTTCAGGTGCAGCACAGAAGTCGGAAGGCAAAGCAGTTCTGCAAATAGATTTTTAATCCAATTTAAGACCCCGCCGAGCCGGGCAGCGCGGGTGCCTCGCGCTCAGGCCCCGAGCCGGCGGTTCTGAGGCTCCCGGCGGGCGCTCGTGCCGCTTACGTTGCGGCCGCGCTCCGCAAAGCCGGCGCAGGGTGGGAAACGACGGCGCTTAACGGTGGTAGCGGCTCCGCTCCCGTCCCCTAAGCAAAATAAACCGTCCCTGATTTTTACTGTGTCAATGTAAAAGTGCGCTTCCGAGGGCATAAACGGCCTTCATAATTTGCATTCAATTAATTTGCATTAAGTTTTGTACTTAAAGCATTTAGATGTTCTCTATTCTAGTCATTGTGATCATTCCCAAGTATTAAGAGAAACCATCACACAATGTGCTAGGGAAGCCGGCACTGAAGATTGGAGGGGAATCTCTGCTTTTCCAGCTGTACAGAGCAAGATCTCCTGAGCAGACAGGTCAGCTACTAATGAGATTGGGTCCTCTGCTTGCTTGCACCAAATTTATGGTGGCAAACTGCAGTGGATTTGCATAGGCTGGTTGTGTGGCAGAGGACACAGGGCTGCTCAAAGCCGCTGTGCAGAGCTGAGTGCAAATGAGTCGATGCAAATCCAGTGCACAGAGAGCGTTACCCGAAGTCGCTAAGGGTTTCTGGGTGTCTTGCTAGAGCACACGGTGGTGGCAAACGGCATCTGCCCACCTGGTGGAGTCCTGCGTGCAGGCTCTGCTTGTAGGCTGGCATGGGGATGACTGGTTTCATAAGCCTGGCTTGCACAGCCGCCTTTTCCTCCCATTCCTGTGCACGCTGGGGCTATATCAAATAAATAAGCGAGCAGCCCCAGCCCCCTGCCTGGCTYCTGCGAGCAGCCTGCAGCACTGCTCGCACGACAAAGCACCGCAGAGTTTCTCCCTAAGGGGGCCTTTGCTGTGCGTAACCTCCAAACGCGCAAAGCTTTTTAGTTTCAGGCAGGCTTCATTAGAGGAAATTTATGGTGAAACGAGGCTGTATCACAATTACAAAGTCTATAAGCCCGGCTCCGACTCGGATCGCTCCCGAGCTGCCGCGTAYGTGTGCGCGCTTTACGGCCACGGAGTCCCTCAGCAGCACTTAGTGCCAGAGCGAAGTGCGGTGTTGACAATACTGCAAATATCTTCCCTTGGAGCAGATCAAAGGCCGAGTCTACTCGTGCGCAGAGCCTGGTGAAACGTGATCTGGGTCTCCTGAAGGAAGAGGGACTTGGGAAGGTCTGTGGTAGGGCCATGTGGTGCAAAGGTACCATGTTCCCCAGCACCCCTGAGCTCCCTGCAAAGGAGGATGGTGAGTGCGGCTCTATTACATAGCAAGGCAGGAAAGAAGTTWTGAAATAACTGTGATATAGAAAAGAGACAGTTCTGGTGAAAGCTTAATGCCACTCTAAAATAACTGTAACATTAATTATGATGTTAGTATTCTCGTATTATCATTCTCCTAAAAACCAGGAGAATACAATAAACATTGACTGGACTTTGTTATTTTCTCAATTGAAAATGATTGTTGTCAATTCAGTGGTTGTTGACAATTTAAAGTCTGTAGTCCGCTTGTCCTGTTGGCAGTGACAGCAAAGAGCTGTGGAGGAGAGTGTCTGGGGATCAGTCACCTGCTGCCCTTCCCCCTAGTCCCCAGTGAAGCTCGGGAAGGTTTGGTGCCCAGGCAGTAAGTGGGATGGATTTTCAAAGCCCTGGAGATCCCAACACTGACCGCTCTTCCAGTTCCCCTTCATTTGAGGGATCTGCCAAGGATGTAAATCTCTAGGAGCAGTATGAAATATGAAAGATGCTGCTGTGCTTTCTGCCTTGTTATCTACCTACTACTCTAGAGAAAAGCACCCTTTCTTCCTTCAGAAGTGCAAAGCTCATCCAGCTGTGCGTGGCCTCTGCTGTGTCCAGGTACTGTGTCCTCTGTACAGTATACAGTCCAGTATACTGTGTTGTACTGATTTTTTTCCTTGTCTTTACTGTGATTTAGAAAAAAGAGTAGTTGCTCATTGATTGTGCAGCATCCACCRGTTTTTTTCACATGCTGTCTTTGCAAGAGGAGTCATTTTTAGTGCTCTTTGAGGACTCCCTCTTTGAGGACTTTGTTTTGCTATTCTGTGTGTTGAGTTCCAGCAGCTGGAACTGCAGACGTGGTGCATGGACATTTCCCTAAGGACAGACCCTGGATGACAAGTTCATAATCAAAAGCAAAGAAGCGGTGAGAGGAACAGGAGGTAAGGAGAAGAAGGCTTTAGGGATAAGATGGTTGGAGCGGAGCGCTGTTTCAGAGTAATTGGATATGCTAACGTTGGAGTTTTGTGCAGGAATGTACATCTGTTTCTGAACTGTTACCAGCTGATGTGCCCACTCTTCTGCTCTCTCAGTTATGAAACCCTTGGAGCAGCATATAARCATGCACGAGCAAAGGAGAGGCTGAACTCGGGACAGTGTGTCCTATTGCTTACTTATCCAGACAACAAATGTGGTCAAGTTCAAGAGGTGCTTCTGATTTGCAAAGGTGTTACTTGGGCAGCTGAGTGTGCAGACGCCAGAGGGAAAGGTGGAAGTATCTTCTGGTGGCTAGAGTTGATATTTGATGCGATTGATCCATTTGGCTTCCTCACCTCTGTGTGTGAGGATGCTGGAAATGAGGACTTCTTTTAGGGAACTCATTACAGGACAAGGATAGAAAACGGAGAAGGAAAAGACTWGGTGATTGTCCAGGTGGATATCTCTTTCTGCAGGAAAAAAAACTGCCAAGGGACTTTGTTCATCTCCTTCACTAAACTGGAAGTTCCAAGCTTTGGTATAGCCTGTGACTTGCAAAAGCTATTTATTTTATTCTACCTCTTCTAGGCTTTTTCAAAGTATACGTGGTGAGTCAGATTGCTAGTATGTTGTATAATTCATGGCCTTTCTAACCTGCACTGAGATTCTGCAAAGCACTTAAGAAGGCATTGCAAGGGAGAGGTGTGCTTGATTCACATTGACTTCCTTGGGGCATAGGCAGGTGTTTAAAGTTAAGCATATGCTAAATCCAGGCCTAAATTTCAGATCCAAATCCCACCAAAATAAGAAGCGAGATCTGCAGCGACTTCATCAGGTTTTGGATCAGGCACTCAGACATTAATCTGTCAGACAGAGGACCAGTTCACAGCTCCCCGTAGTCCAAGCTCCGTCATCAATAGAATGAGGATAATTTAGACCAGATACAGTCCTGACTYGAATGCTTAGTGCAGTGTTTCAAGACTAGTGTTGATTGCTGGCAAGATTAGAAAACCATGTAATTTCCCATGTCAGTAGCATTGGAAAGATAGCGTGTCTGCCGTAGGAAGAAACCAAAATGCATTGGCATTGTAATTGTGGATTCTATTTTTAATAATCATATAAAGCAAAAGCAGAAGCAGTTTTTTGGGGGGAGAATAAAATGTAGTAGCTATCATGATTCCAAAAATAACATTTCTATTTTAGATCATTTACCCCAGGCTACCACTAATTGCAGATCAAAGTGGAACGTGTCCCTGAGAATTCACAGGGAACACAGATATTTTCCTCTTTTTGGAAGGTGAAATATTAATTGTGGCTGCAGCCCTAGTAACTGTAGTTTAAAACTGGGCGCTGAAAAATGAAAATATTATTCCATGAACTGGAAAATCAAAGCATGCAAAATATTCTGTTCTCCTCAACTTTTCTTCCCCCTCTCTAGACTCATTAGGTTGTGTAGGAAGTGTTTCCCATCATCATCAAGGCGCATGCAAAACCAGCCTGGCCGTTTCAAAGGCATTTGTGCAGTGTTAGGCAGGCTCCTGCCCGTTTTCCAGATTACAGCACCCAGTTTGAGACAGGAACTTTCATAAGAACGTCAAGTTTGGCTTCCTGAGACCAAGCTTTGGTTGACTTTTGCAGTGCAGGTGCAGATTATTGCTTGAGGAGAATTCAGCAAGGCCATTGCCCCTTTGAGGGACGCTGACATCTCTCATCGCCCTGTACAGTCTGTGAAGAGAGAGTCTCTTCTCTCCGGATTCTCTTGGCAGATCCTCTGTCTGGGATTACCAAAAAAGTCTGCAGAGACTGACTTCATCAGTCCAGTGCTGTTCTTTTTCAGTCTATGGAGCTGTAGAACTGATTCAATGAAAATACTGATCCTGTGGAGCAGTACTGAAAGCCCCTGACTTTCTTGTCTTAGTTACCTTCCATAGCCACCTCTGAAGGACRGGTGTATAGGGTGAAAGCTATGGCTGCTTGTCACAATTTGTCTCTTTTTCTGGCTCTTGGTGTCAATCCAGCCTTGGGGCTTGGTCATGTTTTCTTGAGCATTGTGTGTGCTGGGCAGAGTGTGTGCCCACACATTCTTTTTACCCCCTCGAAACCCACAATTACAGTGAAGTCATATTAGTACCCATGTATCTTGTTGCTGTGTCTTCTGAATAAAGAAGACTGGACAGGTCATTAGTAGTACTTGTTGATGAACCAGGTGAGTCACAGCTGAGTGACAGGTCATTCATCATGTTTCCTGACAGTGGGAAGTCTTGACATTAAAATATTCTCACTCCCCATCAGCCTGATAGTGGCATCATGGGACAGGGTTTCTGGAACTTAAGGGAAGGTCTCTACTTCCTGGGTCATCACCAATGCTGGGACAACACAAGATACTGGACTGAACCWTCCTCTATATTCATACACAAAATAGAGACCCATACCTTCTGCCTAAACCCTCAAATGGTAGTTTTGAGACAAATCATGGTTGTTCTCCTGTGCTTTTATGGAAAAAAAAAAAAGGGGAGTGTTTATCAGTCTTCCCTTTTTCTAGAAACATGTGCTCCAAAAAGCATACCTGCTGTTCATGTCTTATTCATTTTCTTTCACATTTTAATTCCTTTTAGATTCTTTCTCATCAGAATTACCCTGCGCTCCCTCTGTACCTTTAGGTATTAGGGATATTTCCATAGCAGGAGGACAAGATCTGCTCTCCTCACCACCAGCCTCCTTATTGCTTTCTGTTTGAAAAACATGGGCCTAACGAAGGCCCCATGAGAGTAGTGCCTGCCCCTCTATGAAGGTAAGCAATGCTGTGTGATGTTGTATCAACCACATGTAGGTTGCCTGTCCACAGCTGGAGTGGACACAGAAAGCGACAGGGTTTCACCTTTGCATTCTGCTCCAGCAATTGGCTGGCACCCCCAGATCAAATTGCTTAATTATTGGCTGATTTTTTTTTCATTTGGATATTTAATTTGCTGTTAAAATGTTGATTTTTATCATGGGAGGGGAGGGACGATGGGGGAAGATCACCAGCTAGCTACAGTTACAACATTAGAGGGAATATTCAAGCAAACAGACTGAGCTGAGAGGGAAAATTATTTTTCTTAGCTTGATTAAAACTTCTGCATTTTCTTTGTCTTTACTAACACCTGTTTAACTCAAGCACCTGAATAAACTTTGGGGAGAAAAGATAGTTTTGTTAAAGACTCAGCTGGACTTTAAAAGATCAGGTTCCACTTCTGGGACCCTCAGCAAATCCAGGGGAAACTAGGCTTGACATTCCTATTAAGATCTGGGGGAGGAAAAGCAGGAAAGCCCATCATGTCTTTGAAAAGCAAGTGGGTAAAAAMGACCCAACCCAAACAAACAGCCTCTCAAAACTTCAGGTTTGTAGATTTTAAAAAATGAAAGCAACCAAAGAAAGTCATAAAACATTAACATTGGTTTTGAACTGTTACTTCAGAAAGGAGCACTAAAGTGGTCCTTTTCTCAAGAGTAATGACCTCTGTTTGTGTAGACCATATAGTCTTTTGGGGTATCATGAAGCACTCTCAAGCACTCCTGACCTAGGTCCAATTGAAAATACACCTCAGATGGGCAGTATACGTGTGAATTGTTTCTTATGGTGAGACCTTAAGAAGCATTGCAAGACTGTGTGCCCATCTTAGTGTCCTAGGGGAGAATGGCATCCTGTATGGTCAACTTTGAAGCACTCAAGTCATTGTATTGAAGTTCYGGGAGTGATGCATGTGTTCAAATCCCTTGTAGGAGCAGCCCCAATTCAGGAGGTGAGGTGGGAAGCAGCAGCGTGCCAAGGCTGTGATTGGATTTCCATGTTTTTCAGTCTTTAGATTAAAACTATATCAGTGCATATTTGCAGTCTCTGCCACAGCAGAGAAAAGTACTGATAGGGTTTGCCATGAGGAAGGACAACACACCTTTTAGTGAACTGCAAAGTTTTGCTTTTTGTGTGTATGTTTTTGCTCGAAGTTCTTATAACTTTTATTTAATTGTTGAAGGAGGGGAGCTATGAAGAGTACCTGTCCTCAGGCTGAACCTCCCTCAACTTTTTCATTACCTGTGGAGCTTTGTGATTTTTTTTTTTCCTGGCATTGATATTACTGTGATTTTTCATTTCCTTCTCTTTTGCTCTTTTGACTAAGATGAAATTTACCATTGGTACCACTATATTCTCATCAGGTTACCTRTAGTCTGATCTGAACTTGCAAAGTCAGCAGAAATCTTTATGTTGCTCTCAGCAGGCTTTGCAGCAACCTTTAATAATTCTGCCCTCACAAGAGGGCTAAAGTACGAATCCAGTAGGCATTTGTCATGTCTCGGTTTCCTAAAGGGCCAATAATTTCTTGCAATATTTTTGTAGGTCTTTGATCCGTCACTGTTGCTTGATTATCCTTTGAAGACTTAATAGTGCTCCATATCCTGAATTGATTAAATTTGAATTCTCCAGTTGCGTTTCCCTGGAAGATACATAAAAATAACACATGGAGGAAATAGAACTTGAAAACTCTTTGTATAAACTGACTTTACATTTGGTATATGGACAGGACATTGAAGCCATTGCTTTTGCGTTTGTGACAGAGCCATCTGTATAATTATGATGCAGTGGAATATACTTGAAAAAGTGATAAGCTGCYTGGTGAACTCAAAGCTTCTATTTTCAATATTCTGTCAAGCAGCCTGTTATTTAGAAAGAATTAATATTAGAGGGTCTGATCTGTAGAAATTGCCACTGTCTCTGACAGTAGATGTGCCTGCAGGGAATTTGTTGTGTCTCTTCTCTAATTTTTTCATTGCTAGGAAATCTCAGTTTTAGAACTGGTTGAAGAATACCACCCAGGGGTCCCCGGGATTGCTGAGGTGACTGGAAGGGAAGAGTAAAGACGTGTGATAAGCTTTTTCCTTGAGGATGGTAGAGAACAGRATGGGAGATGCAATTGGCTTTGAGTGGGATCATTGTCACATTCAAGCATGAAGACCTGCTAGCCTGTCAACTGCTGGGAAGACTAGAGAGGTAAAAAAAGAGGATCCGGGAGGATCCCCAGTGTATTAAGTTCCTTTACCATCTTGCTCATAGAAAAGAGCTCCTGCTCCTGAGGGGTAGCCTGGGCTGTCTCATTCAGTGATGTCTGGCTGAATTTCCTTGAAATCACCTTTCCTGACAGCTTACATAACCTCCTGGAGTTTTTGAATTTGATTAAGGATTCTGTGAGGATTTATCCTCCCAACCAGCCACCTCACTCTTTCTCCACATCTGCTTGGTTGTCTTCTATTTTTCTTCTGCAGTGAGGGGAGCACAAATGAGCAGTCCCTCCAATGAAATTAGTGGAATACTTTTAGGCACCCTTTATTCTCTGTGATCACACCAAGAGGCAGGTCAAACATTTTTGACCCAAAATTCCAAAAAAGCTCCTTGATTTCCATGCAAAGTGTCTTTCAAGCATCAGGTACATTGCATTTCCTCAGGCACAGCCACCAAAGAAGCAGGTTCTTCATTTAAAAAGTCTTCTCTTTGYAGTGAAAGAAGCTGCACCAAAAATATAGCAGAAGAGCAACCTTGGAAAGTGTAATAGAAACACTTCATTGACTTGGTCTGTTCAGGTCCAGCATAACCTTGGGCACCGAGATTTGCCTGGCTAATGAAGAGTCACTTGCTGCAGCGTGGCACCACAAATGGCACTTTCTGAACCCTTGGTTGGGTTGCTGGAACACCTTCTCGCTTATGAGGCAAAGTTCTGAGCCTCAGTGTCTCGCTACATGTTGTGCAATCACATCTYAGAGCTGTTTTGTAACTTGACTTGCTCCATGTTTTTCTCCAAGTGATACCATTTTTTGGTAGAAGTAGATGTCACTGTTTTGTCAAACAGTAGAATTCAGGCAGAAAAAAAAAAGTTTTTTGAAAATAAACATCATCATTCCAAGAAATTGAGAACTTCCTACAGGGAGCTTTTGAAGGCACAAAAAGTTTTACTTAGGGAAAAACAAGAGGCTATAGGCAATATTGTTTATATCAACTACAACAAAAGAAGTGTCTGAAGTCTGACCTCACTTGAATAATTTTGAAAACCTCAAAGTGTGACTGCCCTTTTAATAACGTCTTCTTCCTCTAAGAGGAAAAATTGCTTATGTGGATAGGAATGAAGGAAGATTTTAACATAAAACCTCTGCAAGCTGGGTATTGATCTGGAGAAAGAGCCTTTGGCATGCCTTGGGATGGCATGGCTCTGCAAACAGCAGAACTCAGCTAGTTGASAACTTTGATCAACTAGTCAGATGTGCTCAGTCTGACGATGATGAAGGTGGCTTAAGAGTTGCAAGGTCTCCAGACCCTTTCCTTCAGCCCTTGGTTGGCAGATGTGGGCTTGGAGCAGGAACGCGCTGAGGGATGTTGGTGCTGGAGGGATTTTCGTAGCTTGTGTAACATGAGGGTCAGACCAGAGCTATCAGAGTGCTGTCCATTCAGGGATCTCTGTATCGGCACGTTTATTTTGCTCTCTGGCAGAAGACCAGGAGAATGTAGGAAATGCCACGGGGTGGCTTTTCGCCCCGTTGCATATTCCCGAGAAGTTGGYTTCCCACCACTGGTTTACCTAACTGAAGGGAAAGGAGGCAGGAGAAGGCGGACAGCTGTGCTCCTGACACAGACGGGGCAAAATTCCTCACAAAGGCAGTGGGAACAAAGTGAGGCCGGCCCACATTAATTTAGAAATTTGCAGGCAAACATCTGCCAGGCACATAAGCGTAGACGAATACCAAAATCAGGCTGGAGCAGACATATGATGAAATCCTTCCATGTGGAGGGAAGGGAAAGGGGGAGGGGATGGCAATACAACGTGTGCTAATGCTTTCATTATAATGCAGGCCGTATCAGTAACAGGCACGAGTGAAGCTACGGAAACRTGGGGCATTTTGTTGTGCTGTATGTTTTAAATATCATTAAATATCATTATTAAGTAGGCTACTTTTGTTGCRCATTTGATAGTTTGGCTGTTGTTACTGGTAATGGACCAACTAATTCGTAGGGAGTATGGATTGCCCTCAAATTTAGTCTTAGCAGCCGACCCTAACAGACTTTGCAAAATGCAGCTCTAACCTGAGAAATGATAGGCTAAAGCTCGTGCTGTAGAAAGAGGCCAATTGGTTATACATTTGACCCAAATAGAAATCTCTTGGGTTAAAAATAAGAGACTGTTGGAGAGTGGAGACCAAAACATGTTAGCGATAAGATTTGTACTGCTTTGTTTTGTTTTGCTGGAAAATACAAGTAAAACACAAACAATGATCATTTTGGGGAAATCACAGCTTTCAGTATTTTCCGCTCCRTGTTTCAAAGCACAAAGGAAGTAATGCATTGTTGATTCATCTCCATTTTTAATTTTTAAATTAATGTATAAGTCCCACTTTATGTTCCCTTACATATTCTGCAGACAATAGATTTGAAATGAAAGAGAAGTTTTGCTTCATTCTAGTTTCATTTCTTATCTTTTGGATAATCCCGAAGCTTTCAGATGCCCTTGTTTTTGCAATGCTTACATAAAAGTCTCCTAGGTTTAGAAGAAAATGAGGAAAATATTACTAGGGACAATTTTTTTCACTCATTTACTTCACTGCTTAAAAAAAAGAAACAAATAAAAAAGGAGTAGATAATAACTTTTTCCTCGGTATTTCTTCATTCCTGTCTCCCATTTTTTTTTACCATTGAGAACAAGAGGGTCAAAGGAATCAGCAAGACAGGTAGTGGGGAGCACCCACTCCTGACAAGTCCTCTCTCCTCTTTCACCCACCTCTTTGCAATGAAGTAACCCCTCTTTCATGGAGAGTTTCAAATGAAGGTATCATACTAAACTATTTGGGGAGGGGGKATTTTGTGGGATTATGTATTCCCTTCTCTGGGTAGCCCTAGTTTTCCTTTGCAGAAGAGGGAGACTTGAAGAGGGAGGTGTAGCAACCTTCATTGCTGTTCTTATGTCTTTGCCAATAATCTGATCTTGCGAGGAGGATTTTAGCTAACTTGTCCTGTGAAGATGAGAGCCAGAGGGGGATGTAGCTCCCTCTCTCTGAGCGATCCTGAATCCGAGGTTCCAACAGAAATAAAAGCACCACGACTGGTTTAGTCACTGGGATTGGCAGATATGGCCGTAAATGTGCACGGGGAACAGAGCTGATGACTCATAAGGTGATGTTTTTACAAACACTTTGTTGACCRCAAAGTTGCTGTAAGAGTTCAGTCTTATGCTGTGAAACTTGTATGTATTTTTTACATACRGCTTTTCCCCAGAAGAAAGCTGCTTTCTTGCTTTCAAATTAGTATCCATTTACTTTCAGATTTGCTCTTTCTTCATCCCATTAGTAAATATAGAGTTAACTCATCATCTGAATCTAGCATTTCCAAAACGCGAAGGGAGTGAGCTGGCGTGGTCCACCCCCAGAATTTCGTGCCTAGCTCCTGCATACTTTTTTCCTCATCAGCTGCTGTTTAAGAAAATAACAATGCAATTTAGTGTATATAATGGAATTGCGCAGCAGCAATTAGACCACGATTCAGTCTGAAAATTTTGTATTGGTAGTGGTGAGGTTCAAAATGGAAAAGAAAGGCATCATCTTGGGTTTCAGGTTCCAGATTGAGTAGAAGGGCTACCAATAGTAAATTTATCTTCCCATCCTCTGTCTGTTTTTATTTCATTTTTACAGGTTGATATCTCGTGCAGAAATCACCAGGAGGCAAGAACTGCTAATCGTTGTTTGTACAATGGTACTTTTCTGAGCAAAACTGAGCTTTGAAGTTTGGCATGCAATGAGTCTTTCTGATTTGGTGAAAATTCAGGCAGTCCTTCTGGGAACTGAGTGCTCTTCACCGATTTGATGAAGGAAGCGTTCGGAAGCTTAATATCAAATGGGACTGTCTGATCACCCAGTCTGACGTCTTATTTATGGTAAGCTGGAGAACTTTGTCCATTTATGCCTGTTTTGAGCCTATTGATTTGTTTGCTTAAAATTTTTAGTTGTGTGTCTCTCACCTTCTTTCCTTTTAAACTATTTCTTGGGTCAATTTTCCTTTTAATCCCTTAAAGAATAGTCCTTGCTTTATCCAGTAAAAAGAAAACAGAATGAAATTAAACCTGCTGTCACTGAATTAATCTTTTCCTCTCCTCTTTGCAGTAGGAAGCAATGAGAAAATATTTGAGACAAGTGACTGGTCTGAGGCTGGAGATTTCAACAGATGCAGAGTCTGCCACTTCTTTTGCTGTTCTGGTGATGCTACTCACCCTAAAGACGTGTAGGCCTGCAGGACGCTTTCATCTCATAAAGCTACTTGCACATACCTTCCGGGTTGTCCAAGAGCAGCCAGGCCTGKCCTGTTGCCCCTGTGCACCTCGTGTGACCACCACAACTGTGTGGTAAGGACCAGGAGAAATGGGCGATTGGGGTGACGGTGCCACCAGGCAGCTCTGCCATGGAGAGGTCAACCAGGCTGTTACTGTAACTCCATTTCAGTCTGGAAATCATTCATGGAGGATTCTTCTGCTTCATAAGGTACTTTCAATTTGATGAATCTTTCTGTCACCAGTGAATATTTGGTTATGTTTAATTAACTCTTCAAGGTCACTAGCAAGAGATGGCATTTCTGTTGCAATGGAGATGTTTCATCCTGCCCCATTTTGAGTCATTGCACGGTCTGTGATTGCATTTCAGACCACTTACCAAATGTGACAAGAGCAATTCTGGCTCCTTTGCTGCAGTGACTCATAAGGACAAGTTATTGAGATATTAAGCCCCAGGACTGGGGCCAGAGGAGTTTAGACACTGGCTGCATCACAGTTGCTGTCTCTGTCTTTCTCGACGGTGTGTTTACATGTCAGCTGGAAATTTCCTAAATAAGTTGATTCTAACCATCAACAAATATACTTCAGATAATGCACATTTCATGGTAGTTTCCAGTATTCTGCCTACAGGAGGATATAAAAACTTCTTTTGTTATAATATAGCCTCCTTGGCAGCTTGTAACTCAGTGGGAAAGATCCTAGATTCTTGGAGGATTCTTGTGTCAGCGATTTTGGATATTTCAGGGAGTGTGAGGCCTCACTGGGGAAAAAGGAAAGTCCGAGAAAAACTCTCCTCTGCTTTAAGATGAATCAGTAGTCCAATTAGGTAGAAAATCAAGATGTGCTAGCAAAGACTGTGAAAAAGACATTCTCCCTCCACGGATCTGGTGGGCTTTTAAAGGAAACAGGAGTTCTGCCAAATATCTCCTAAATGTGTCTGCGTCATATTTCATTTCAAAAGAAAAAATTCAAGGGAGAGGAAACTTCCATAGCCACATCTCGTAGTGTGTGCTTTTGTTAGGTTATCAAGGTTGCAGCAGAGGTGAGTTCCCTCCCTAGCCTTGCAAACCGCAGGGGAATGCTGAGTCCCATAAAGCGTATACGGCGTGGGGACACTTTTTGTGCCAGAATGCACAGTCATACTGTGGTCTACCTTCCCTCTGAGTCAGGCAAAAAGGTATCCAAAGCCAGGATTTCTTCCATCCTAAGAGTTTTCCACTCTCCGTTTTGATGAAGAACCTTTATATTTTCAAGGGGAAATTATTCTGAGTACAGGGAATCTGGGTGAAAGATTCAAATGAATTACAGTTTTCCAGTGAAACTACTCTCTCTTCCCCTGCTCCACCCGAATCTGGCTTTTTTTTTTTTTTTTTTTNTTTTTTTTTTTTTTTTTTTTTTTTTAATGCTATTGGAAGTTTTTGTGCAACAGGTCTTCTTTCCTTAGAAAGTTGAGCTCAGCTTTAAAAATGCATTCAAAGAGGGGAGGAAAAATGCAAGATTTTCAAATTAAAACCATTGCCATCATGTTATTTTCACTAAAAATGTAACCCTCTGTTTCTGCTCTTGGGTAGAAAATTCCAACAAAGCTGATTTGGGAAGTAGTTTTTTCTTAATTTTTTAAAATTCATATTTTCCACTGAGCCTTGCTGCTTGGTTAATGTGCTCCAAACACCTCCTTAAGAAAGTTTAGGGAATTCTTGTACTCAGTGATGAAATGTACCACATCATTTTTTCTAGTGATTTTTCAACAGAATATTTTAAATTTTAATACCTCATTGAAAAGCAATAAAACCTGTGATGACCTGACCTTTCCATTTTATCCTTCTCCCCAATACATTGCTCTGCTTAGAAAAGATGTCTTTGCAGACCAAGGGTGGAAGGCTAGAAGATTGTATGTGCTCACCAAAGAAAACTTCACCACCCTGGCAAACCTTTTGAAGAAAGAAAAGAAGAGTAATGGTAGTCTGGACAAGTGGATGTTTTTTTACTAACAGACCTGGATTGGAGAGAAATGTTATGGACAGCTTGAAAAAGCAGCTTGAAATGGTCTTGAAGGATGAGAGAAGAGTCTGGGCCGATGAGCTAAAGTTAGAAGGTAGCGCTAGCTCCCGTCATCCCCTTCTCTGAGAAGTCCTGCAGAAACCGAACTCCTTGGGGAGAAGTTTTTGCAAAATGTTGTTGTCGAACTATTATTTTTTTTTTAAATCCTCCAAAAATATTTCTTTTCAATAAAGGGCCTTCTTTTAACAACAAGAAAAGACGATTCAAAAGGATATTGCAAGCATCTGTTTTCGATTAACTCATGTGATCAGCTGGTGGAAGAATTAAATTAGTGTTGCTTGATTTTATTATGGGTCCATTTTATCCACAGGCTGCAGCAAAGGTAAGATGCAAAAACTCCATGCAGGGACCTGATCCGGTGCATGCTGGAGGCGTGAGGAGGTTCCCTCTGGCTCCCAGGGTCTCTCCACTGGATTCTTCATTAATTTAAAACCTACCTCTCAGTTTATCAGCTCAAAGGCTTTAACTGAGTATATTTTACATGAGTCTATTTTGAATTGTGTACTGTGGTGCAATGGGCTGTTTGGTGAAGAGACTTTATAGACCCAACGTGTGCACTTTTGGGGGAAGATAATTACACGAGTTCAAAGTCTCGTCAGCCAATCATATTTTGGTATCCATGCAAGCTGTTTCATAATGCTGTTTTGAACCCTGTTGGTGGCATAATTAAGATTTAATTAAATACAGGAATAGAAACATGTTGTTCATTTGACCATCTGCGAGTCAATGACTACAGTGGTTTTCTAAGTTTCTATGCTACATGCTGTTAGTGAGTGTTTCATATTATTTTCCATCTCCCTGACCATACTCACACATTTTCAGAGCCACCGAAGAGCCAAAACAGATATTATAATCTCRTGTTGATCATCTCTCTCTGCTGTTCTCAGCTATTGATAGCATGGAGCAAAGTTAGAGCTTTGAAGTCTAGTGTAAGCTGCTAAAGGCAACAGGGAACCTGGATGCCAGGAAAAAAAAAGAAAAATTGAGGGAATGCATTTTGTTTCCTCCATCTTTTTAGTGGTTGAATATCACCCKGTAAAAACCAGAGATGCCCAAGATGATGCTGTTGCAAATGCAAATTTTTATCCTGCAGCACCTGGCATAAGGCAGCCTGGTTCTCGGCCACAGCACGAATCGGACAGGGATGTTCACAATGTGGTAACAGTCGAGCACAAAAACTGCACATCGGGGCTCCAGAGTGCCCGTTTGTACACAAACCAGAGCTCAGAAAACATTTACTGGATGTGCCAAAAAAATGCATTCTTGGATTG
Source organism: Nothoprocta perdicaria (assembly GCF_003342845.1). Taxonomy (NCBI): domain Eukaryota; kingdom Metazoa; phylum Chordata; class Aves; order Tinamiformes; family Tinamidae; genus Nothoprocta; species Nothoprocta perdicaria. The sequence continues at coordinate 1,696,272 of NW_020454450.1, forward strand.
ACAAAAAACTATTTGTGAGTTGGTGTTGACTGTAACTTAGATGCAGCTTAAAAGGATGGATTTTCTTTTCCCTAATTAAAGCAGGCATTTTTTTGCTGAAATTTTAGAAGGGAAATGTTTTGATTTCAACAAGATATTATGAGGCTAAATTTGGTTAAATGTTGGTTTCTTAATAGCACAAAATTTACTGCAAGCCAAAACTGAAAAATTTTGTTTCAGATACATTACATTGTATTGTTTGATCTGAAAAAATGTTTTTCCCTACTGTTTTCTAGTTTAAGAGAGAAAAATATAAAACGTTTGAGTTAAGCAGTATTCATTTTTTCTGATATATTTTTTTGGGGAGGAAGAAATAAGGTCAACCACCATCACTCTGAACTGAATGTTTTTAAAATGTCTTGCTGAAGCACAAAAAGAAGGTAGAAGAGGAATTCGCCTTTGTTCTTACTGATTYTTAATTCTACCAAAGTAATTTTCACAAATTCTTTTTTCTCACAATGCCACTTCTACAACTAGAAATTTCATAAACCCATTTGACTAGCTCCTTTTTCTTTCCCTATAATTAAACACTTTGTTTATTCCTTGTTTTCACTTTCTCTTTTTGTTTCCTTCGCTGGAGCACAGATGATGGTGCTCAATCAGGTTAGTGACAGTACAGGAATGCTTTCAAACAATTTTTACAAGCCTTTTAAAAAAAGCGAAACTTTTCCAGAAGGCAGAAAAATAACGTGGAAAATATTAGTGACTAATTTCAACCTCAGCAGCATGGATCCATGTGTTTTCACAGACATTATCTTGATAGATATGAGAGTCTGAGTCAATACTTTATTGTGATGTACTTCCTAAAATTGTTATCTCATGAACATTCTCCTCTGAGCCTTTGTTTATTGCAATTTCCATTGATTTAAAAAACTCCAGAAATGTGCTACTTACCTAATTATCTGCTAGTATCTACTAAAATGCTAGTTGCTCTATTCTTCCACCTGATTCCAGCTCCTTATGGAGATTGGAGGTAGGAGTGATCTCAGAGCTTCAAGGTTCACCCATAGGCACCTCAGTTCCTACTGGTATGAAGTTGTGACTCTGTGCCCCATGTCTACAACCAAACCTTGCTTTTCTCTGCAAACACCAAGGTGACAAGGTCCAAGGACTTCTGTCCCAACCATCATCATCTGGAGAGAGCTCGTACCTCCGAGTGCAACAGCACTTCTAGGCACCTGGGAATGGCAATGCATAGATGTGTCCCTCAGACAGCTGTGGGAAGGGTGCTGTTCGCACGTGTATCTCTTGAGGTTCAAGGATGCAACTGAAATCTTAGGATTAGAGAAGAATCTTATGGAACAGGGAGCTGCTTTAGTCATTATGGCTAGCCCCTGGCCAAAAATCCTGCTGGATGCAAAGTCTCGGGATTATGCAGGAGCAGGACAGCAGGATTTTTAAGCGCTTTGCTGTTGCTGTCCCTGTCCYTGTGGAGATGTTGCGGGCAGCGCTGAGCTCAACACGGAGCTCCTCTGAGCTCGGGCGGACGCAGCCCGCGTTGAACGCGCTCCGGCTGCACCGCTGCCGCACGGTGCCGGGCGTTTGCTGCACAGCTGAGGAGCAGATGGACGCTCGCTCGCCCTCCCGCACCCTTCCCAGCTGGTGCTCCCAGAGGATCCGGCTCGTGGTGCGACGTGCCACGCTGGCACACGCTCCGTGCTGAGATGCACCAAAGGGATCTGTCCGCAGCGCYCGGATCCTCAGTGCCCTGCTGCAGGCCATGCATATCATGGAGTTATGCTTGCAAAATATAAGTTATGTGCAATGAGAACTTATTTTCAGAAAGAAAGAAAGAAAGAAAAAAGGGTAAATAGGTCATGTAAATAGGTCACCAGAAATGAGAAAACTATGTGGAATACAAGAGCCTTGTAAGCACCTGTTGTGCCTGCCAAGGGTAGGTACATGAACGGATGTCTTACCGCTGCACAGTCAGATCTGTAATTTATTTCCAGTGATCAGATAATAACATATAAAAAAAGAAAACCAAAACCTTTTCTTTTTAAAAATGCAGCGTGAATGTTTCTTGCTCCGCTGTTACTTGGCAGAAGTTTCTGCACATTGCCCTGGCTGTATGCAGTTACAAAGCAGGATGTAAAGCACGGATGGCTGCGACTGTGAGACAGAAATTCCTCCTTGGTAGAGCTCACATCAGGCCAGATGTTGCAAAGTCACACTTGTGTTTGCCTGCATAGATTGGCTCTGGTAGCCTTTGACTTCTTTAGGCAATCCGATAAATGACAGGGAATGCAGAACTGGGGCAYATGTTTGTGCGTTCCTACAGCTTGCATCGTCTCCAAGTCGCTGTTGGAAATGATTGATATGTTTTTAAAGAATTTCTTTTAAGTGAAATAAAGTTTTCCAAGTGAACGGATATTTTTGGTTTGTTCCTCTTTTTATTTATTTATTTATTTTTTCTCTTTCCTCTTATGTTTTACCCCCAAATTAGGACCATAAGATCAGAAAAGAGTGTCCATTAAAAACAAACAAACAAACAAAATCTGGTTTTGTATTAAACACTTCTAGCTTGCTTTAAAATCAGGATTTGATTTCTGKAAAGAAAAGAAAAAAGATASAGGAGATGTTTTTGCTAGAATCTCTGTATTATTATTTTGGACAGGTAGGTTCAATCCTCTTTTTTTTTTTTCCTCTTCCCATGAATTGGCCCATGCTTGAAATAATTAAAATAGGTAAAATGRAAGATTCAGTTCCCAGCCAGCCATGCTCACCTGCTCGCTCTCTGCTTGACCCTTGGCTTTGCAGAGATAAGCGTTGAAGCCTTCTTATATTTAGGGTACCACTTAATCCCCTGCTGAACATCAGGCGGGCCAAGACTCGTGATACTGAGTACCAGGGATCCTGCCAAAACTTTATATCTGAGAATAACTGCAGGCTAYGAGGAGCGTCGCGGGGCCCAGAGGAGCGATTCCGTGTTTGAGCGCCGTGGATCRTGCAAAGAAGTCGCGGCGGGATCAAGCGTGCCGTGCGTGAAGCGCGGCCGTAGGTACTAACGCGTTCCAGATTCACGAGCTCTTGTGCTCCACCGAGCATCTCTTTGAACCTGTGTTCACTCCGGCGGTATTTGCAGCGGAGCTCTCCTAAAATGCAGGATGCTGAGAGCAATATTTGCTTCTAGTGTTTGCCGCCTCCTTCCAAGTTTTTAAGTGGAAAGGACAGATGTTTATTTGCGAAGCGGTGAAGAATAGTATGGAATTTTGCTTTTTTTTTTTTTCCACCGTGGATTTTTTTGGCAAGGCTATTAAATAGAAAAATAATAAAAGTTGAAAATGCTTAAAATTCTACTGGTGTCGTAGTTCCCAGAGAGACCTCTCCAAACTGCAGCCCCCATGTGCAGTTGCCATGGCAATCTCCCATTTGCCTTTAAACTCCGGCATGCCACATTCCCTAAAACTTGCGCAGAAAGTGTCTCTCTCATAAGCAAAGGCTTGTCAGTCAGGTACTTGCCACGCTGTATCAATAAACATGTTGGTTTATTTTTCCTGATTTTCCTTCACAGGGAGAGCTGGAGGGTGTTTTGTTTCTTTTTTCAACACATCTATGGAAGTTCCYGAGGGCTATTTTACAATGGAATTAGGAAAAGGCAGAAAGTGTATGTGGAAGCGAGGAGGAATAGACTATATTAGTTGTTTGCTTTCTCTGCAGTGCAGAATATGCACACATCTATACAGGCTTATTTCCCCATGCCTGCATTCATCCTGGCTTCTTATTTCGGATGTGAATCTTTGGGATCACGGCAGTTCTGAATCCTTGTATTTATATGCCGAGCTTCTATCTCCACTGATAAGAGCATTTCCTCTGTTTGCACAAGGTTCAAGCAGAGCTTTCTATGTGAAATAAGTGGTTGTTGCTGAGGGATGTGGCTCCTGTATCGTGATAAAGTGTATTTGCTAAATAGCTCATTCTGTGTCCAAACAGGCCCAAAATTCAGTTCCACATTTGGCCATTTTCTCTGGCCCTGGAGGAAGGAGTTCCAGCTACAGAGATTACAACAATGTATTATCACAGGTACTTGAGGACGTTGAATTTGATTTTGAAATCTGTATTTATGTCTAACGTCACTTTGGATCTGTTATCAGACAGGGCAGGTGTGTTACTCAAACATGATTGTTCTTTTGACATACAATAAAATACCTAAATGCTTGTAGGTCTGCTCGTGAAAGACACTGTAGAAGTGCAAAGTGGTGTTGCTACACTTAATGCAATACCAAATTAAATCGAGTGAACTTCAGTTCCTAATTATAAGAGGTAGAGAGTATAGAAATCTTCTCCAAGACAAATATTTTTATATTAAAAGGAATTTGCAATGCAAAATTAAAATGTTGCTCTGTAGCAATGCAACAGGAAAAAAAAAATCCCTTGTGACTTTTTCTTCAGAATATATATTTTTTTAATTTAATGGAGTTAAGCCTTGTTTATTTACCTTCTTGATTACATTAACCAGCGAGGTAGTGATTAAAGGCAGGAGTGTAGCCCTTGCTCATTATGCTTAAATGCCTCCTGTTTCTTTTTAAGGGAAGGTGATTGCAATAAAAACACCTGCCTTGGTTTACAAGCAGGTTTGGCCCTTGCTGAGGAGACTGTGGTGCTGGGAAAAGCCAAGAATTAACCCTGCTTGGGACTGCAGAYGTGTTTGTATAAAGTGCTTTTGTTTTTTGTTTTTTTCTTTCTTTTTTCTTTCTAGAATCTAGTATTTGCTGAATGCATGTGCTGCAGTACTGAAGCTGAACAAGGGCTCACACCTGGTGACAAGAAAACACTGGTGTTTGAAAATCTGGAAAGAGAGAGATCTTGGAAAAATGGCCTAAACCTGGCTGTTTAATTCTATATATTCCTCGCTGTACAGAAAACAAAAGAGCCAAAGCATGGGTAAAGTGGCTTTTGAGTGAGTGTATGTGTGTTTACATTAGCATATGAACTGAATCAAAAGGACTGATTTTTGGGGGGGTTAATCTAACTGGGTGTAAATCATTGGCTATGTCAAGTTGTACCCACTCAGGAACTGCTGTCTTGCCTTTTTTTCTTTCTCTCTCTTTTTTTTTTTTTTTTTTTTTTTTTTGACTTTTCATTTAAAAACTACATTCTTTCTTTCCCTGTGTTGTATTTGGATTGCTGTGCAGTGAATTTCAGAAATACAAGCAAAAGTCAATGCACCCCAGTGGAAAGGTTTGGAGAGATAACATCTTATATTCCTGGTGTTTAATTAAAACCAGCTTTTATTTGCTCTACCTTTTAATTAAAGAGGAACAAGATCTTAGCTCTTCTAAGGCATCTGGTTGAGTTTATGAAGCCTGTTTTGGGCTTTTTTTTTTTCTCAATTGTTTTCCTTTTCAGTTTGGGATTCAAATCCGCTACGGCACGGCTTTTATCAARGGGAGGCTGGACAGTTTGCTGCTTGGCTCTGGAGAGAGGCACAAGCACGAAACTTCCCTCTGTGGATCCAAGCTGATGTGCTTGTAAAGCCGGTGGGGGGAGAAAATCTTCCCTGCAGCTGCAAACTTGAGCAATAAGTGGCAAGGTAACAGAAATCATGATGAAAAAGAAAATAAAAATAGCAACAACAACAACAGAAAAAAATCAGAATAAGCTTAAAGAAATCACTTCTATCATTATATATTTAGGATCTTAAATGTGTTTGTGCAGTCAGAGAGAGTAGTTTAAAAAGTACTTATTTTACATCTGTGTGTTAGGGAACAATTAAAATAAGTTCCCCAAGTATTTTTAGTGCATTTTACGAGCTATTTTTATTGCTCTGAAAAAAATCAGTGTTAATATTGATTAAGAATTTGGTCTTGCTCCTTAATATTTGTGTTATATGCTTTCAGAAGAGAAGACTTTGTGCTTTTCCTTAAAGAACATTTTATTTTATGAATTCTCTCCCTCAAGAGCTAAGGGCAGCACCTTTTAACTGCAAAATAACCAAGGTTAAGATTTATTGCAGAGTTCATTCAGAAACTTTCCAAGATTAAATTATTTTCAGAGTGCAATTTGCTGCTGAATTGCATGTTCTTCTATCATATTTAAGATGCCTCTARAGTTGGCAATTTCAAATATATTTTTGCTAATAACAGTCCAAAGACTTTGCCAGCTTCTGTTGCTGATTTGATTTCCCAGGTTTGTAGGATTATGTACCTGCTGGTGATTTTAACACTGTTAATTTGGTTCAGCAGGAAGGTACCAATTGCACATCGCTTTCAGTTTGTTCTATTTTCGTGTTGCTCAGTGTTTGCCAATGTTTTACCCCACCGAGAATAGTTTGGGTGCAAAAGAGCTGTTCTGGGCTCAGTGCCTGAGAAGATGTAAGAGTTAGTAGAAGACCATAAGGTGTAAAAAGCAAACAAAGTTACTGGAAGACCTTTTGTGATTTTGGGGGGGTTTGAGGGCTGTCTGTCCTAGCTGCCCTAGGAGCAGATTATGATTCTGCTAATGCAGAATATTCTGAAGTCTGAAGTTACTGAAGTAACTGAAGTTACTGGCATTTGGCTGCAGAARTCCTAGCCTATGGTGGCAGGGATAGAGCTGGATAACCATGACTAGAGCTTATCAACAGTACGGCACTAAGCTCCTGGAAAAAGACAGATTTAGGGCAGCGCAGCATGTATTTCAGTAACAGAAAGGAAAATTGATAAGGTGATCAAATACAGCAGTTTATCCGTCTTTCTAATCACACATTTACCTAGCTCCATGTGCATTTAAATACATGATTTTGTTCGTACAAAAYGTGGTCTTCACTTGAAATGGAGAACTGCTGCAAAATGGCTTGTTAGGCAGCCAAACAGAATGCAAAGAGTGATGCTTCCTGGGACAGTCTGCCCCGTGGTAGTTGTATTTCTATTGCAAGCTTGAGTCACTGTGTCACCCGGAGTCTTAAACTGGGTATTGGGTTGGTTGGTTTGTACCTACACAGGAGGAGAAAATTATGGGATGGGAAGAAAGGAGGAAGTGAGTGTGCCCCTTGGTATTTGCTGCCCTCAGACGTGTTGCTGTGATGTAGCATGTGCAGAGGGAGAAGCTTGCAGAAGAGTTTGCACTGAACGATGCCCGCTTTGAACGCCTTGGGGTGTTCACCTGAATGCCTGCTGAAATGCAGGTATCTAAGCAATGGGAGAATGTGAGGTTGGTTGAAAACCAGTGTTCAGATTAGCTCCCTGGCAGTGTTTCACACAGCTTTATTGCCCTCTGGAGTGCTGTGCAAACGTTAGCTTGGGAAACTCCCTTCTGCCCTTGCTGGAGCAGCAGGTAAGAGGGAGACCTGCTGGGCACTGGGACACTCGGCAAACATCTGCCACGAGGAAGGGCCCACTGGGCTGGGGCCTGTAGGAGCGTCGTCATAAATGAGAATTCCTGATGTCTTTGTGTGAAGTTTTGCTGTTCCCTCTTCCCCCATCCCATGTTTCCAGGAGAAAGGCATGTGCACGCCGCACTTGCCTCTGCTCTGGGAAGCCTAACCTGTGAATGAGCTCCTCATTATTTTGCTCCATCTTTATCTGCGTACATCAGGGCCTAACAACAACTGCTTGGGCTAAAATTTTCTGTGCTCTGTTTAGCCTGRTTATTTTTTGAAATTGTTTTGGAGTAGATGACTTAGCTGTTCACGTGACTGTTATGAGAGACAGAGGCATCTTGCTGAAGCTTGGGCAGTCTCTAGCACTAGAGCAGGGTGCAGGCAATGATGTGATGCATCCTATGGGTGTTCAATCAGTGTGTGTGCTCTTCTGCCTGTTGTCTTTGTGCACCAGCTGAGGTACTCGTGGCTCCTCGGGAAGCTTTGCCCGTAACGCAGTCATGTTTCTGAGCACTCAGTACTGCAGACATGAATAACCTTTGAGCTCTCTTTATGCACAAGGTGYACAAACAAGGATGCAGACAGAAGGGGGATAAACGCATAAAAATGATTTGCAGAGGAAAGATTAAAATGCTGTATGCATAGATAGGTAGCCATGCATGCATTCATCTATTTGTGTCTTTTTAATAGCCATTTCTGTGCTCTCCGTGGCGAGTCCCTGGGTGAGATCTCTTATTTGCACAAGTTGTCCTGTGCTTGTCCTGCATGGGAGAGATTTTAATCGCGCACCACGAGAGGGCAGTGCCTGCAGCTGGATTTTCATACACGGGTTTCAGATGTTTGCACAAAACGCGGTCAGGTTCCCCTCCCCACCCCCTGCTTCCCCTCCTCTAGCAAGAGATTATCTTGGAGACTGGGATAGGGTTTTGGCTCTGGTGCTTCCCTGCTCGAATACATTTGGGCTTAAGCAAACAGTCCGGGTGGGAGTCAGCTAAAATTAGACATGGTGATTGCAGTTGCACTTTGTTCCCACAGAAGGAGCTGATGTGGCTCCGGAGGCTTTTCCCCAATGTCAGGCTGTGCTGGTAGCCCCTACAGTTAGTTATATGGTAGCTTCTGAGCCCTCAATTTTTTCAGGGCACCACAGTACTCATTACAAACCCTTGCACTGTTGTAATCTGTTCCTGCCTTGCATATTTCAAGCTGTCTTTAAGGGTTGTGTACTATGTCTTTGTGCTGCTTGCTTAACATAGTGAGAGCTTGGCATCTGGCCCTGGAAGTTGTGCAGAAAATGGGCTGGTCACGATGAAGAACCAGCCACGTGAGTGACACCAGGTGTCAGGATAAGAAAAGGTCCAGTGGTGCCAGGTAGGAAAGAGGAATTGCAAAGAGCAGCCCTGGCTGCCCGGGTGAAAGGGACTAACTTCTTTACACTTGGGCCTTCAGGCTGCTTTTCTCTCTTAACCAGCTGGCCTTCCTGGGCTGAGATTATCTTAGAGTGACCCACAATGGAGGTATTGCCACCAAGCATCATTCTGCACCATCTCCAGCTGCCACCATGCGTGGGAGCAGGTTCCAGGGCAGACCATGGTGGTAGTGCTCTCAGGGCTATGGGATTTTAGCATGAGAGGTACAGAGATGCTTTATCCTTCTTTGTGATGATGAACAAAAGACTGTTTGGGAGCTCCTGTGCTGACTGTGCTTGTCCTGAGGGAACAAATGTTCCTATTAGAAGAGGGAAAACTGTGTTCTTCTGACCAACCAGTGCTGAGCATCCAGAAGGAAACTCGTGTGAAGACAGTGCATGGTGCTTGGCTTTGGACAGAGTTTTAACACAAGTCCCTGCAGTCAAGCCTCCTTCTCATAAATCTAGCAGCGTATGTATTGTGTGTATGGTTGCATGCATGGAGACAGCTACAGCCTGGGGTGATCTGTCATCGTGATGACAGCCGTTGAGCAGAGTGCTGACTTCAAACATCGCTGTCTGCATGCAAACTGGAACCAGCTACCATGGCTGACCTTGCACTGCTGGTGTAAGATTTGCAAAGCCAGCCATGGAGTGCAACAGGATTGCATGCCGGACTATACACAAAGCCATCTCCTCTCATCCATCAGGAATGAGTTGTTGGTAGGGGCCATATTTTCCAGACAATTTCACGGCATGTGGCTAAAACCACGGTATCTCTTCTGCATGAGACAGTGCCTAGCTGCCGAAATGAGATAAACGTCACCGTGTTGCTCAGCTGTTTCTTCATTCTAAGTATAGTCTTTCTTCATAAGAAAATCTTGACTTGCATACGTGTTGTGTCTGTGTTGTCTTGCATCACCTGTTGCATATGTGTCATTTGCTTTTAGGGTGTTCTCTTCTGCTGTCCCTGTTCTGGTAAATTCCATTGCAATCCACCAGAAAATCAAAGAGCATTTTGCAGGGTGTCCAGCTTCTTTACAAGCAACACAGGAGTGACTCCAACAGGGTCCCCCTCCAAGGCAGTCTTATCAATGTCTAGAAGGCAGCTCAGCCTCCAGTCGCTGTTGAGGTCTTGAACAGTGCAAGCTGAGCAGCACGTGAATTGTGAAGTCTTCCATGGCTGAGCTCTGTCAGCACAAAGCAGTCTTGCCCAGTTTCTTGTCCAGTCTTGGTTTAGGTGAAATGCAAGAGTCCATTTCATTCATGCTGCCATAGTAGGACTCCTGAAACTGAAACGTGGTGCTGTGCATCTGTAGTAAAAATAATAATAATCTCCCTTGACCTTTGTTTTTTCTCCTAAAGAAACTACCAACTTATTTTCAAAGAAGAAACTTCTTTCTTTCTAGTAAGGGTGTGACTCCTTTTGCTCCAGAGTTTCCAGGTTGATGAAGAAAAAATGTGGTATACTGTTTCAGRAAGAGTCAGTAGTTTAATTCTGGGGGAAGGAAGGTGTAACAAATCTTTCTTGTTTTTCTTGGCAAGGGCCCARGTGAGCTGGAAGCAAGGAGTGTGTTTCAACTGAATAGTTCTAGCGTTGTTGATGGGCCACCGAGCTAGTCCTTGGATGCAATAGGACAGGATCGTTCTTCTGTACCTCCTGGTTTCCTTTCCTAACCAATCTGGCCATCGAATTTCCAGTGAGAGATTCGAGTGATTCACAGATGATAAGGAAAGGCCAGAGCTTATCTGTGCTGCACTGCAAATGACCAGGAAACAGGAGCCTGAATTTAATCCCAGGGAGGATAAGAGAGCTGTTTGAAAGTCAGTGTGCTCCTTTAGGTGTCTATGGATGGACTGAGGTGCTTCCTGTAACACTTCTCCTTAAAATCTTCATCTATGCCAGAGTATATTTCAGGCTGTACAATTCATTCCTGTGTGTGTATAATGGGATCTATTTAAGCTATGGGAAGCCTATAACTGCTATTCCTTGGCTAAAATATGATCCCGGAGTTGAGGTGAATAAATGGGAGAAAAAAAAATGAAGATGAATATCAGTAGTTCCCTCACAGAGAATTATGTTGCATTGCCAGTTTTAGTTGGTACTCCAGCACGTTAACTGGAGACCTGAAACCTGGGAAACTTTTGTCAAGCATAGCACAGGGGAAGAGCCAGAAGTGTTAGAAAAGGAGATGGGTGGACATGGAGCCTGTTGTTGTTGTTTGTATTTTTCTAGATTTAGCTGGCATGAAAATGTAAAGCACAGAGGTCAATGCTCCGCATGGTACTTGCTGCCTCATAGACCCTTTCAGGAGAGGAAATTCATTCAGAAAAAGACATATTTCTTTAAATATACCTGAGCTTAGGGCTGTGAAGGAATGGCTAAGTTAAAAATCCCTGAAGAGTCAAGGCTTTAGAGGAATCTGCCTGTGTGCTGCTCAGTAGGAGGAAAGCCCTAACACAGCCTTGGCTTCCTTTAGCCRGGGAGGGCTGGTACCATCTTCACTTCCTTCTGTTCCTCTCAAGTGAATGGAGTCAGCAGAGAGGCTGAAACTGTGATGCATCAGAAGCTGGTTTTAGTGCATTATGCATTCACCAATTCAGCAGTTGGTTACTTCCAAATGGTTTATCAAAATATCTCCCAAACATCAATTAATGCCTTGGGCTAGTGTGTCAGCTCAGTTACCTTGTCAGACTCCAGATAGCTCAGGAAGGACAGAGACWGACTGTCCACTCTAGCCAGTGTAAATGAAGTGTGGCTCTACTGAAGGCAAAGGAATGATACTGGTGTCAAACCAGAGTGAGCATGAGGAGAAACAGCTTCATCAGAATTAATGGTGGCAATAAATTTATTGACTCCTGCTTACTGGCTCAAGAGCCCAGGATTAGAGCTTTAACTCCCGAAAGGAACGTTTTTATTTCTGGTTTTGACTCAAACCCAAACCCCAATCCCTGCATATCCTGTGGCAGGATTTATTGGCTACAGTTTTCCGAGTTTAGAGTCATCATCAAATTCCAGCAGCCTGTTCCTCAAAGTCATGCTTTGTGCAATGGTTCCTTGACAGCAGCAGTGATAGGTACTGTCAGGAGCACCTTACATAGCAGGGCGTTTCTCAGTGCTGACCAGCATGCAGACCACAGGCCAACTGCACTTGGACAGCCACAAATCTCTTAAGAGCTCTATGGTGGTGTCAAGAAAACTGGGTTGCAGAAAGCTCAGCAGCTTTTCTGTCTTTCCTGACATTGCTGTTTCAGCATGGAGCGTTGACAATGAGAGTCTCCATCTCAAAATAAGACTTCAGCTCTGAAATCAATAGCCAATTGATTGGCTCAATACCTAGAGCTAGTCCCTGCTGGAGTCCCCACACTGAGGAAAATCCTTGTTCCRGGGCTGCTTTTGTCACTAGCTCACTTCTGGTGCTTGTGTACTCTCCAGATTATATGTCCATCCATGGCAAGTAATTCGTGAGCCTGAGAGGTTGCCTGACCTTTCTGTTAGTGTGCTTTCCTGGTACTCCTTCACACACCTAGCTTGCTTTGGAGGAGTAATTTGCCAGAATTTCTGGGTTGGAGAAAAGGCCAAGAGGTTTCTACAGCCAATGTTTATTTGTTTCCAAACGGGTCATCTTGTATCCTGCAAAGCATCAGGAGTGCGGTGCAGATCATGCAATCCACCTGGAGAGCTTTACCACTGCAGCTGAGATAGAGGTGACTTTCATGTTGTTAGTGCTTCAGTGCAGCTGGAGATTCCAGGTGGGTCCTAGTGTGACAGGTATTGCCTAATCACAAAGCATTTGTGGGCTGGAGAGAGTGTTTGGCAAATAAAGGAGCAAGAGGAGAGTGGATCAGTGTGTCGGTGATGTGCTTCAAGTCACGCACATGGGACCCTCACCCCAGAAAGCAGACTTTTCTCTACTTATGCTGTACATTTTAAAAAACTGATAGGCTTCAAGGCTCATTTCCAAAAGTGACCAAAGGAATGTGAACAGCAAATAGGCAAATTTAGAAAGGATGCAAAGAAGTACTAGGGAGCTACTGTAAAGCCCACTCTGCTTGTCTCTGCACTGTTAAGTGCACCCATCTTTCAAAGACCTGTCATTTTCTGTCTAAAACCTGAGGTCCCATATTACTTGAGTGCTTGGAAAATTTCCCGTCTTCACTAAATGATTCTGTGATTCTGTAAATACTGGATTGGTGAAGAGACTTGGATGAAAATAAACCCAAACCCAAACTCAAACCCACATAGATAAGAATTTCACTAGTGAAATGGAAGCCATAAATCAGTAATATTGATAAGTGAAATAGAAAAGAACATAACAGCTCCCTCTTAAATATAACTAATTATATTAGAATGTAAATTGCAAATACACATTTACTCTCTTATTCTTTGAAACCTGAAATCTCAGTGCAGTAGCTTGGGTAGCCTGCTTCTCAATGCTGACCTATAACACCTCTGAGAAACAGGCTGAAAATATGGATTCATGTAAGTTAAGCAATTATGATAACGCTAAAAGTTAGGTGTTTTTCTCAGTCAGATACAAACTAATCCAAAATCTCTGGAGGCTCCGTTAGCTAGCATTATAAAACAACCATGTTGAACAGAATTAGAAAATGTCTGAAAGTGTTGTGAAAATAAGCAAAATATTTAGATTCGATTTTTAAGAATGAACCATTCCCATGATCACAAGAAGTTTAAGTAGATTATATCTAAAATTTTGAAACAAAGCTTGCATTTTTTTATTGAAATGTTAACTTTTTTCTGAAGATGAGCTATATTTAAAGCCTTTTGTGAATGTGATAGCTGAATGTTCAAAAGCAATTTGACTGGTCCACTCCCACTGACAACTCCCAAATTGTTGTGTTTCCTTAAAATAAAATTCTTCTTTCACTTACTGCTTGTGTTCCAGATTGCCTGGTGGTGACCTTGGAAGCTGTTCTTCAGGCACTGTTCCACATAGGATTTGGGATCATGTCTGGAGAGGAGGATCTCACTGAGCAGAGCAATGTACGTGATGGCCAGCCTGAGTGTGTCAATTTTGGAGAGGCACTTTTCATATGGAAAGGTTGGTACGTGGCACCTGAGCTCATCAAAGGCAGAGTTGATGCTGAGCATCCTCTTCCTCTCCCTGATGTTTGCGGCATGCCTTTGGACCTTGTAGGGATGAGGTGGGATGCGACGGGGACGTTTCGCCAGCGTCCTGGGCCCTAGCTGGGATAGGGAGCTGTCCAGTTCAGCACTCTGCTCCAGACCCAGCTTTCCTCCCGTGAGGTCTAGGAGGGCGAGCRGGTCATCAGGCACCAGGGACCGGCAAGCTAAGGAGGGCCAGGGTCAGACCTCGTCTGACAGGAAAGAACAGTCCAATAGGGAATTATCCAACTGTGTTTGGAGCTGGTGGTTGGGATCTGTCTGGTCCCAAAAAGAAAATTCAGAAATGAAGTCTTCCTGCACAAAGCTCTAACAAAGTTCTTCCATCCTTCTCCCTCACCAATCTGAAGCAAGTTAATAGAAATATTTAAAACTTCAAATCAACTGTTTTTTCAGGAATGCTTGATTTCAGTTTTAGAAGACTTTTATTAATAACTATCTACCTCTTCCTCTCATGCTCCTTCAAAAAAAAAAAAAAAAAAAAATCAGAAGGGAGTCTGGGTTGTGTTCTCAAGGCAGACTATTGCAAAAATTTCCCCAATTGCAAATCCAAGGGGATGTCCTAATTTAAATACTTCTGGGCTCTTCAGCAGGGGAAATGACCCTATTCTTTTCCACTCAAAACTAAATAGCACACGTACTTCTCTTTTTATTAGTTGTTAACTAGGAAGGAACATGAATGAAAGAAACAAGAAATAACCAATTTCCATTGATGTTCTCCTTGAAAATCCACCAAAGTAATTACCGAGATCTTCCTCAAGTTCATTCTCTCCTCCTACGATTTAAAGTAGGATTCGCACAGAGACTTTGTTTATTGTAAGAGGTTGGAGGAAGACAATATAACACAGTCCTTTATCTTTTTTGATCAAGCTTTAATGGTCACATATTCTGCTATGGACAAACAAAACTCTATTATAAAACTGTCAGAAACRTGATTCTGCCCTCTTTGACAACAGAAGCCAGTTGCATCTTCTGATTTTCTATAGGGAGGATGGTTGGGTTAGAATTGTAGCATGAACTGCGGTGTTAAATGGTAATGCTGTGGTACTTATATTAAACAAGTTAACACCACTTGGTTAAATTACTTTCTGATTCATACTTAGGTTATATTGCTTGTGGTTGTTGCAGATATTTGGTGCTCTATCTCAGGCTATAATAATCCCAGGAAAATATAATAAACTGGAATAACCACAATAGATGCAGTCCTAAGCTAGCTGTCAACCTTTTTGAGTTAGAATCTCAAGGTTTTGAGTTAAATGCTCATACCATTKGGACTCACTTTTTTTTTCTCCCCCATAACCTACTTCCTCAAGCAAATTAATCAGGTAACCCAAGTGAGAATATGTGATAGGGCTAATCATGGCTAAAAGACAAGCGTGGGTCTTTGTCTGGTCTACTCTGATGGCTTAGTGAGGGCACAGAATTGGCACCGGTTTTGAAAACAAGTAATTTGCCATAGTACCAACATACCCCAACAGTATAATATTGGTATTATGAAATTTCATCCAAATAGTAACCCCAAATTAAATAGACTAGGAGCTATAGGACAGGAAGAGACTTGCATGAGGTCATTGTCATAGGTCATGTTCAACTGAGCAGTTAATAGCATTTGGCCACCTGAGGTACAAAGTCGCTTGAAAGCTTTTGAGAACAGTAGGTCATCTTCTGACCAGGGCTTTGGAGGAAGTAGTTGTTGTCCACTAAGAACAATGGGCAGAAGCAAGGARTCTCAGCAAGTATCAGGGATAGTTTTATGCACTGGGTTTCTCTTTCTCAGCAGATGCTTCCTCAGTGCTTAATGTTCCCTTCCAGATCATCACTGCTAATAGTGTTGCCTGGGGATATGTCTGGCTCCACAGATGGAGAGCAGATGCTCCAGCAAGCCTTCTTTTAGCATGTTCAAGGGAATTTGGCGCTCAGAGACACTCTGGGCAAAGTGGGAGGAGGGAATGGGAAGAAAGAGAGAGGGGAGGGAAAGGGGGAAAAAAAAAAAAAAAAATCTCCCCTGAGACAAGCCAACTCTGAAAGAGGTCAGGTCTCAGAGGAGAAGCTGAGGTTCATCCCTCATACAAGCAGATCCTTACCACAGTTTTAGAAATATTGCACTCCAAATTCGGGGGCAGCTGCAGGAGGGAACAGCAGAAATATTTCTGTCGCTAGGTTCATCAGAAGTAGAGGCAATGTACAACAAATTGGGTGATATTTGCACTTGTCTGGGAGATGTGGGTGAAGGATTTTAAATAGTGGACAAGGTGGCACTTCAATTTTACATTGAGCTAGACCACTGTTGATTATAATAGCTTGGTAAAATGTTGACATCTACTCTATAGTCTAGTCAGAGTTGCCTCTAGGAGCCTCTTCAGCACTAGCGGGGTCTGAAATAACATTTGGCCATTGGTCGTTTTTATTCAGTAGGGCTTAACGAATTTCCTTTCCTTCTTGAGTAAAAGACTTTGTTCTGGGTTTATGTCTTTGTTAGACAATGAAGTTATGGGCATTTGAGTTTCAAGGCTGAAATAATGTCTAGGTATCTATGACTCCATGTATAATTTTCTCAYCTCATGCTATGAGGCATTTTCCTTGGTCCTGTCTGCTCTGCTTCTCTTATCTGACCAAATCCRCTTATGGTAAAAACTGGGATTTTTCCAGTATCATGGAATTTCTGGTGTAAATCTGTTTTCAAGGAATATCTCTACAGCAGTTGATATTTTCTCCACGATATCTTAGCAGTTGAAAGTTGCTTCTTGTACCTGTATCTAAAAATAAGAATGTCTCCTTGAGATTATTCTGGAGCTTGATCTCTCGCCTTTTCTCCTTGCCCCATTGACCATATTTTGGGTCCAGCTTGATGAACCTTCCCAGTGACATTTTTAGTGGAACCTACGAAACTTCCTACTTCTGGCCAAACTGTTTCTTTTGCTGGGAATTTAGTTTGAGCACGTTTTCAGCGTCTTTAATTGCATAATAAAGGGAGTCAGTCCCTTAGTGTGGACACAGAACAGATGTAGACAAGAACAGATGCTGTGCTTTCGAGTTAGATGGCTTCAAAATGCAATAAGTCCATCATGAAACTGCTGCTAATCCAAAGGTAAGCCATGCAGCCACATGCATTGGCAGCGTTGTGAAGTGAGTCCCAGGTGAATGGAAAAGACCAGGTACAAGATACTAAAAGTTTGAGGAATGATTTATCTAGGAGAGACAGTACAGCTTTATGTCATTTAGTTCATCACAAGCTAGTAATGGCCCTGCCAATCTGCAGTGACACAGAAGGATGTCCAGGACCAGAACCAACCTGGTAATAGGATTTAAGCTCCCTGCTGCTTACTGGTCAACAGCCACAATCCTATGGGCTTTTTTTGATCCATGTGTCGTTCTTGGGGCACCTGAGCTACTGAATATACAGTTTGTGAAGCACTAGGGACAAAAAAAAAACCAGTGCAAGTATTATCGGTTAGCRCTGGAATGTGCTTCCTTTCAACTTAAAACAATAGCAAATGTAACAACGTAATGAAAAACAGAACAAAGATTTCCAGGGCAAGAGCATTTCAAAGGACTAGCAGCTATTTCTGAGATGTTGAATAATTTTGAAATGAAACATTCATAGCATACCCAGGATGTTGATTTGAAATGAGAAAGGTAACAGGACCATTATTATTCACAGGGTAACAACATCAGACATTGCTGTTCAGCAGGGAAGGCACTGCAGAATGATTTTTAGCCTAACTTTGATTTGTCTTTTTTTATTCATATAAACTAGTCAAGAGAGTCACTGATTTTAAAATGTTTGATTTTTTTCAAAGTATACTTAGTCACTTAAACCTTTCTGCAAGGTGTTTGCAATGATAGAGAAGATTAATCCCATTCTCACTAGGRGAAGGTGTTTTCTCTAACAGAACTGCTTTTTCACAGAGCCTTTGAGGAGCTGGAGGACGAATGAGCTTTGAACTGATGCTGCCAAGTAATTGGTCATCCAAGTCGGTGCACTCGCATGGTCATATCTGGGTGATRAAATGCTTAAGTGAACTGAAGTGCTTAAGGGAGATTCTACAGGTAGGTGGTGTTTCTTGTGCCTTTCTCTACCTTTCTCACCCGTCTAAATCATACCACAGAATKCAATGCATCTTTCAGAGTCTGGGGCTACACAGTACCTGTGAATAGCCCTGTCTCTCTAAGTGATGACAGGTATCTTCAGGTAGAGGGGAAAAATGCCATTCATTTAATATGTCGTGCTTAACTGTTTTATTTGGATGCCTCAGGGTATTGGCTTAGGACACCCGTCTCCCATTCACAAGTGTCTTTAAAATCCAAATATCATCAGAGCAGTGAGTCTGGTCAGTCATCAGCCAGGCAGGAGCTAAGAAAAACCTTCTGCCCCTTTATTGTTGAGAAAGACAAATCTCGGTGCCTTTGCCAAACCACTGTATATAAAAGATATCTTCTGCAACGTGCATGAGCAGTTTTGGGGAGAGGGACTTATCCCGKCCTGGTGGAGCTGAGGTGGTGCAGATTGTGCCATGGCTCTGGCAGGGCTGGAAACCTGCGCCCCATCTCCTCCCCGGCACAGCTCCCTCCCGTTTGCTGCACCTGCACCGTGGTCCTCTGGACCAGTTAATCACACAAACAGCACCTCGTAAACCTGCCTGGAGACCCTGGGTTTGAAAACAGAGTCACTCAGGCGGATTTACAGTGTGATGCTTGTTTGACTGACAGCTGTTGCTGTTTTATGGGACGCCAGCACATGTTCGCACTATAAAACAGGAACAATAGCTTCAGAAAAGCTCCGTGTGTGTGAGATACTTCAGTCCTGCGCTCAAACCAGGCGACAGTTCTTCCTGCTGTTAGCAGCCACCTTAAAATGGTTAGGACCTGGTCCAACCCRCTCCATCCATGGCAAAGAAAGTCCTAAGCGTGGCAGTGCTGGCGCTGTTGTTCTGTTGCTGTTGCTGAAGGTGCAGTCATTACTGGTTGAGCATTAGATAAAAATAACCCTGCTAAAAATTGAAGCTTCAGGCAGTTTATTCTT
>NW_020454450.1:1715245-1779838 GCF_003342845.1 Nothoprocta perdicaria
ACCAACAAAAAAAACCATATGAAATGCACAGCCGCTGCCTTTAGGACACAACAGCAGGGCTGACTGCACACAACACCTATTTTTAATGGATACCTGTCATCAGAATGCTACAGAATAGTTGAAAAGAACTCTTTTTTTTTCTGATTTGTGCATGTATGTTGTAAAAATATCTTAAAGGAATCAGAAGGGGAAACTCTGGCAACAAGATTAGATGCCAGTAACATGGTGCCAACAAACTAGTCTGAAAGAGAAAACTTTCTCCCAAATCTGTGTGGRTACAAAGGCAAGAGGAGCCAGGAACCATCAAAGGGCAGAGAGGAGCCCAGGGTATCACTCAAAACGTGCACCCAGGCAGCTATGTCCTGACTCTCCAGTTATGGTCAAAGGGATACAAAGAAAGTTCTTCTGGGATGAAGTGGAAGACACTTATTGCTGTTGCATCAGAGGAATTACCCTAGGTCAAAAGTAAGTTTCATGTTGCTGTCACCTGTGCTTTCCTCCTCATGTTGATTCAGTGATGACTAGCAGCAACACTATTTCCTTGGGCAGATCTGCAGRCTAGCAATGTTATAATTCCTTGACTGAATGAGAAGGAGGAGGCAGTGGCAACCAAAGCAGTATTGGAATAATGAGAAGTTGTTCGTGTAGCAGCATAAATGCAGTCTCCACCATAGAAGCGGTGAAGTGCTTAGATCTTCCACAGTGACTGACAGTCATCTTGGGTAGGATCCCAAGTGTGAATTCCTTCTCTATGAATTCAGCATTAASAGAAGTGAGTTTTCATAGGATTTAAAGCCAGAAGGGAACAATTATGATCCTCTACTCTGATCCCTGTGATAACACACACTCTATGTTGTTACCCAGCAACTTTGGCCATAAGCCCAGTGGGATGTGCTTGCTGGAGAAGGATATTTTTAAAAAGGATGCATCTAATCTTGATTCAAAGTTTCCAAGTGGTAGACCACCAAAGGACATAAAGTTGGCTGCTTTTCCCTGTCCTTGTCAAAGGCGGGTATCCAGTTTCCACACTGAAGGCCTTTCTGTTGCTTGCATTCAGTGCAGTCCATCAGTCTTAATGCTCAGATTGGAAACGTGGCTCAGCATTGAGGGATTAAGTTTCTACCGTAACAGGTAAGAAAATTCTCATGTGGGCAGAGGATGTATTCTCAATAGAAAAAAAAAAAAAAAAAAACCAAAAACAACAACAACAAAAAAATTAAGTTTCCCTGGCAGCTGGAAAGACCCAGACCTGCAGCCAGCACCTTTGCCAGCTGCATGTCTGGGCTGCACAGCTGGCTGCTGCAGCCATACAGGAGGGCAAAGGGAGATGGGACACTTCAATAGTGAAGTGCTCAATTTCCCTGCCTGTGGGTTAGGAACATGCTTGCCAAAGGAAAAACACTTCACAAGGTTATCTTGCTTCAGCTGCCTACAGAGGAGATGTTGACACGTGGATGGCTTTGCTTTACTAGTCCTGGCAGAAAATCAGAAGTTGGCAACAGAGTGGAAAGAATTGCTTTCCCAAACTGCTCATTTTTCTTTTACAAATATAAATAAGAGATTGAGGTCTCTGGACTACAGACATTTCAACTTAAAGGAGTTTAATATCACCTATAGTGACTACAGCTTCCCTGGCAGTGTCTTAGCTGGCACGGGGTCAGTCTGTTTTATTACTTGAATCCTTTCTTTCAGCAAGCACACAAGCAAGGCTTTGTGCAAGAGAGTGTTTGCAAATGCAAGGCTCTTTTTACATACCTGTCCCCAACAGGTGTTTCCTACGCTGCCTAGGTTAATGCTGCTTGCTCTTATTCAGGCTGCTACTTAAAGCCATGAGRGAAGATGCCTCAGCTTTTGAATCGGTTGCAACCTCAACATGAACCAGCCCAGGAAGTGCCTTAATCACTGAATTTTGGAAGCTGGAAGAGGATGCTAAGGAAATGATCAGCATGACCAGAAGCCTGTGCTTTTTCCGTTAGTATCCAGTACCAGCTACATCAAAGCTGGAAGAGCATGTACTTCAGGCCAACTGTGGCTACTCCTGTGGAATCTGTAGACACAATTTTGGAAAACCAAGTAATCGTTACTGCTTAACCAAACCAGTGAATTAGATCATGATATTGGCTTTAAAAGCCTTCCTCTCTTTTGCTGGGGAAGGTTATTTGCCTTTGCTCTTCTATAGGGATTATATATCCTATTTTTCCCCACAGGATTTAAAAATGCTATTAAAAAAAAAAAAAAAAAGGAAAAAATCAGAAACCTGAGCTTTTCAAGAAGTCCTCTGTTTCCAAAACTTGACACATGGAGAAGACTAGCAGGCACTGTTAGTCTTGCACTGGCAGCCTCAAGGAATTTGTCTGAAATCTCTGGACATTGTGAATTGTAAGGAACACTAAAGTGGTAAGACTCTTGAGAAACCTGTATTCCCTGGGGAGCTCTGCTGCAGTTCTGGACAGACCAGAGATTTTTTGATGAGAGCATTTTTTCATAAACTCTGCCCCTACTGTCAGCTGGAACCATCAACTGCACAAGCCATTGACATGAATAATAATACATGGGAAGAAATTGCACAACAACTGCAGGCCTCAAAGACTCTGCAGTTCACACCATTCATGGGCAAAGTTTGGGCCCATTTCTTATTTTACCAAAGAAAGGCATTTAAATGCAGCTACTACATGAAGACAAAAGCCTGCAGCTGGGATGTTTGAGTGCAAGGTTGGAACATGGCATAGCCTCAACTGGCCGAATGGAGGGACTGAAACTTGGAGATATATCTCTGTGCTCGCTCCACTGGGAAACAYAGCTGTCCCCACTTCAGCAATTTTGCTGCTTGTGGGTACCCAGAGCATAGTGGTTGGTTTGTATCTTTGTCCTTATGCCCTCTGTCTAATACTTCCGCCCAGGAAAATACCACTCATTTAAAATAGAAAAGCTCCTTTTTAAAGCATGTTTTATACTTGAGCGCGGGTCAAATAGCAGACACTTTTGATTAATGCAACATTGAGATATTGAGGGGGAAAAAAAATCACATGCCTCGCTGGGAAAAGGTATAAAGGACAAACATTCAGAGCTATTCAACATTTTTGGGAGGTGGGGAATGTGGAGGAATGATCATAACTAAATAGAAAGCCAAAGCCCGTGCCTATTGCCAAGGAATCGGCCAAAAGGAAAACACAACTCTGATCGCAGTAAATTCATGTATGAGTCATGATGGGCCAAGAACAAGTTTGCTTTCTTTTCCCCCTCATTGAGCAGATGATGATTAAAAGATAAATCATGCTTGGAGTCAAATCAAGTGATTGGATTAAAGTTTAGCTGAGTATTTAAAGACTGTTTGGGACACAATGGAAAGCTAATTGAAAACTTACATCTGTGAGACCCTTGAACTCTCCAGCTCTTAATAAAATACTACTGCAAAGTACACAAGAGTTCCCGGTGGGAGAGATTCCTCTCCACAAGTGCTTTTATTCCTCAGGTATGTGGAAAAATGGTATTCATTTTCTCTATAACTTCACCAAAGAAAAGCATGTTCATGAGTTCATGATCATAACTCAACTATTGCTCATGATGCAGTAACTTAATCTAGTCAACTCACTGAAAATCAGCGAAGCAAGACACAGAAAAGGTCACTTTAAAAAAAAAATGAAGTCTTAAACACTTCATTCTTTTAACTAGTCTTTGCTGTTCTGAGCAGCTGGTGTTCCAGCATGACTGGCTGCCTGCATTAGGCCAGAGTAACTCTGGAGTTTTACAAAACTGTGTAAAAATTCCTTCTAGATGTGCTGTAGTAGGAAATGTCATGCTTTATTTATACTAATCATATAATTGCATTTTGGAATCACCCCCAGTTCTTAAGGAATATACCCAGCCTCCAGCTTCAAAGCACTGTCCTTTCTGGTGGAAATACCAGTGAAACCCACAATGAAAGGGAACAAACTTCTCCATGACCGTACACACATGCGCACACACGTACATACACATGCGAAGCCAGTGCTGGTTCTTCAGCTGGCCTCTGTGAAGCCAAGCACAATACTTTCTTGTTACTCCTTGCCACTGAAGTGGAGCTGTAAAAACTCTGTAGTTGGGTTAATTTGGTCCATTGCACTTTCTGTCTCTTGCAGTTTCTTTGTCAGGCTTTTGGCTGTCCTATAGGTGTGGAGATTGTAGGTGACCACAAAAAGTTTTAATGAATAAGAGCCTTCATTCTACAGGATGTGATGAGAAAGCAGTCTGCTAGCCTAATCCAAGCTCCTACCAGAAGAATTAGCAAGAAGGCTTATTCACAAAGCAAAGACCATAGGTAAAACTTGTAAGGCTTTGGGGGAGATAGGAAATGACTAATATTTATGTCAGATAATGAACATAAATTACTTCTCAGACAAATTTTTCAGATGGATATAGATAAATATAAGGTAAGCTGGGCCAGGTGATGTAGTAGGTGTGATCTCAGAGTGGTCAACACAATGCTTTAGAAAATAATCCCCCATACCTCTTCAGCTGCAATGCAAATGTAAAAGAAATAACTGTTACCTCTGTGTCTTACTGAATTCTAGCCACCATGGAGTTTTAGCATTCATAGTCTAAAAGAAACTTGACTGAAACTACTTTTATTGCTAAGCTCTTTTGCTGGAGTAATACAGTGATGGTTTAGTGTTTTTAATAGTCCAATAGCTCAGCCAAAAGCAATTCGACAATGTCTAGGAATCAGGTATGTACCAAAAAAACCCTTAACGACTCTGTGTGCCTGTGACTGCAGAAACGTAACATTTCCTTTGGCTGACTTGTTGGTGAGCACTGGCTGCACAGGACTTTGGGTAGMCGTGTTGCTCCTCTTCTTTCCCTAAGGCATGTCCAGCATCACTTTCCCAGTCCTAACAGACCAGTCCTTAGAGTTGAACAGCAATTGCAGCCTCCCTTAGTGCTTTCTCATCCTTCCAGTAGGTATTTCCTCACGTTAAACGTGATTCGTCAGTTGTTACCACTTATATCTGTGATTCCACAGCCTGCCCACCATGTCCTGGTCCCTTTCTCTTAACCTGGTTGATTGGGTTAATATGGTCCTCTTTCATTTTCCATACAGGTCATGTGTGCTGTGCCTCCTGCCATTCCCATCCCCGGCTACTCTTCAGCCCAATGGATCACAGTCACAGCTGGGCAGTTTGGTACCAAGAACAGTATAACTGCAAGCTCTACACCAGCTAGCTTTTACCAAGGTAAGCCTGGGAATCTCTATACTATGCTCTTGCCTGCCACATGGGTGTATCTGCTTTAGCAAGCAGAAGCTGACACAGAAGTGAGACAAAGCATGTGGGGATTAATATTTGGGACAGACTAAAGATTCCAGCCTACATTAAAATCTAGTTCACTGCCTAATGATTGCCTCCTGTTGGTTTCACTGGTGCTTTTGCTGAGTACATTGCTCTTTAGTTTCTCATATGTGTCAGATAAAATGAAAGTTTTAACTAAATTGTGAAGCAAACCTTCTGTTTGGGCTAATTAATGACAATTGCATGCTTCAGAATAGGAAGTTTACTATAGAAGTACTGTTATATGATACACCCACAAACGCTAGTCTAGTGTTTGCTTTTTCTTAACAGCTGTAATTTGTTCTTCATTAGAAAGCTTTATTGTGTCTTGAAGTGATTAATATGTTCTGGGAGGAATGGCTAGTAAGCCCACAGTCAMAGCACACAGGGACACCCCTTTGACAGACCAGAGGAAAATGGATTGGAAAGATGAATGTGCTTTTATTCATTGTTACAGATCCTGAGATATTTTGCCTTAGTTCTAAAGAATGTATAGTCCTCACAACACCAGAGGTGACACTGTGTATTGCTCAGGGTCAGTTGAATATACATGACTTTTAGTCCTTTTATAGTAAAGCAGGTTATCGTTTTCCTCTGCCTGCTTCCTCCATGTGCAGGTGTTCACCTGCCCTGACTCCCCTTGTCTTGCTGCCAAAGATCCCCTCTCTCTGTTTCTGCTAGCAGAAAGCTTGAGTCACCTTTCCCAAACATTCGTCCTTGTAAAATCGGAGATCTAGGAACAAAACACAGTGGGTTTTGCTGTGCAATTTCTACCTTCATGCTTTTATTTTGGTATCCTTATATTTTTTAAAGCAATAGCTACCCCAGCAAAATATATATATATATGTATATATGCATGTATATAGTCAATGTGGCATTTTATCAAGTATCTTGTAGGTCTCTCTTTACTACTACTGATGTATTTGGTGAGGTAGTATCTTGGGTCCTTTAGGTGAGGCCATGATTTGCTTTGGGTGTCATAAAAAAGGTATGCATGATTTCAGTTTCTTCTCTTTAGGGACATTCATCTCTTTTAATGCAAGTAATAATAATTATAACAATAAGATAATATGCATTATCCTAAGGGCCTATACACTAAGTTAGCCAGGATCCTCTGTGTCCCACTGAGAGCTCTTCTGTCAACTGCTGTTAATATTTCTGTGTACTGTGTAATATTTCTGCAACTCTTACAGTTAGCCAACTTCTGTTAGAAGGAAACTCCTCCAGTTTACAGAAAATATGAACAAAAAGCTGCACAAGATCACATCAGGTAGAGTCTGGGCATATAGGGCCTGGATTCTAGGAGAACAGCATGAATTTCTCCCTCCTGGGCTTTCAGAATGACCATTACATGTTGCACAAACTCTTTTCTGGTTTGCTTTTCCCCTCTATAGGCTCTGGCAGGTATGGTCCTATGAGGCTGCTGTGGCCTTCAGCTAATAGCCCTGGTCTATGTTTATGTCTAAATCTTCCACTTCTTTCAGAGTGGGCAGGCAGCTAAGAAAGAAATGCATTCTGACATCTTTGCTACCCACTGAGCACCCTCTGCCCTGTGGCTAGGGGTGCATATTCTGCAGAAACAGAGGTAGTTTAATAAGTGTGAGATATAGGATCAAGGGACATGAAGCCCCCAAATTGGCCATGAGAGACTGAGGATGAAAGTCAGGTGAGGTCTATATAATGAGCTTMGCGGGCAATGCAACAGAGAGAGAGAGACAAGAGAGTGTTGCAAGGTACTAATATGTGCTTGTCTTTGAGGGGGGAAAAAAAAGTCTCCTAGCTGCAGGAGTACAGAGTTAGTGCTGTGTCCATGAGAGTCCTTTGAAAAAGCACTTTATATGTGCTGGACGTTTTCTCAAGGGGACTATTCTTTGTGAAAGCTCATAATTTTAGTGGAGATCCTTTTCCTCCTGAGGAGAGCTGAATGAAGCTATGGATCAGTGAGAGGGTATCTGTACAACACAAAGGCAAAATTTCCAGAGCTTCAATGTAGCACCTTCATTTGAAGGAGAATTGTCCAAAAGGGCTTCCCAGAACTTTGTATTTAATAAAGATTTTATGAGCCAAAGATTTTATGAGTTTTGCTCATTTTCGAAGCCTGTTAAACTGCTTTGAAATGGTAGGAATCAATAGATGAAATTGTTATAAAACTTAGGAAAATTTTAACAGGTTTTCTTCCAGAAAGCTGAACATGCCAGTAGTTTCTAATATACCTATCTACCATTTCTTGCTGCAAATATTGGGTAATTTTCCTGTGTAACTGTAACCCAAAAAAATGGAAAATCCTTACTGATGCTGAAAGCCACTGATATCTAGGCTCATGAAAGACCAGAACAAGGTCAGTATGCCAAGATCCTTCTGTGTTTGTATTCTAAAACTCACACAAATTCCTATCTTCTCAGATATGAGATTGGCAGCCCTCTGAGCTAATTTAACAGTAATATTCATACTTCCTGTGTGTAGAAACTGGACAGTTAGTAGATCTCAGCTGTAATTTCCTCACTTGGAAATCATTTAAAATCAGAGTCAAAGCTGATTGAAGACTGCACACTCAAAACTGAAGTTAATAACTAGCTGCTGAGTCCGAAATTCCCTTGAAGAAGGAAACTCTTGAAAAGGTTTTGGACAGAACTACTTGTTTTGGGAGAGCATGTGCCAGAAGCTGAAACTAGTCCTAATGCTTGAGCATATCCAGCCTGAGCATACACCTAAAAAGGACAACCAACAAATGGCTGCAGGGCTTTAAATTCTGTGTGCTCTGGTCATTGGGCCATGCTTCTTTGCATCTTGATTCTGAGAGTATGCATGATTATTTTTTTCTAAACTAAAATGTATGGCTAAAAGAAGAGACGTTTTATTAAAAAAAAAAAAAAAAAAGTAGATCACTGAGCGGTTTGCTGGAAATGCCGTATATTGTGTTGTGTTGCCCAAAACTTGGCATTTGTGAAAGTGACCAGCGGAGAGGAAGAGGAATTGTTCTCATGGCCGGTTGTGAACTTGGATCATAAAGMCAAGCTGCGGATTTGGCGTCTCTGGTGGAAATGAGAGGGTTTCCAGTCTGGTACAATCCCGCTTCACAGCGTCACTCATTGCGTAGGTTGGAGTCAGTTGGGATTGACAACTGGGTGGGACAGCATTGCATTAGTCTGCCCGCTTTCTTGTCTCAGATTAATGATCTTCAAATCTGTTCTTCAGGGACACAGACTCACATGTAAATAAAAAACAGAGGGAGCTTTTAAAAGACTCAGATGCTTGGTATTCCAAGCAACAGCCTTGCTAAGACATCCCGTTGACTGAGAACATAGCGGTCTTTTCGTACCTTAGCTTTTCCATAGAATATGTCTTTTTAGGGAATTAAAGGTCGCTTTTACAGAGAGTCTTGAGGTTAGGTTACTGGCCTATGATAGAAATGTAGGCTTCATTTAGCAGTCTCCTGCAAAAGATAGGTGCCTCAAGGAAGTAGTATAGCCTGCCTATGGTCCTCTGGAAGGGTCTRTCTGTCGACAGCTGAGAGCTAAGACAACTCCTTTCCATACTTGGTTGCTGTAGAGAAATGCCCATTGCTGAGCAGGATGGGCCCAGGTCTAAGTTTGTTTGTTCTTAATAACTGTTGTTCAAGGAGGACATTTTGTGAGGGTGAAGCAGGCTAAAGTATATACAGTAAAGGGAGAGAAGGTGAAGCTGTGCCATGTGATCCTCTTGCATCTGATGTTTCATGAGCCTTTGTTAGAAAAAACCCACCTGGTTTGGTTCGGTTGTGCCAGTGCCATTGGCCAAGTTTTAGTAAACTTGATATTTCCAATTAAATAGCACTAGGCTAGCTATTGAAACCAAGAACTCCAACTTTTGGCAGAGAATGTGCTTCAGCACCATTTCAATGCAGTAACAATGTTAAAGCCCTATCCTGTTCCTGTCGATATTGGTGACAAAGCTCCCATTAACCTCAGAGGGGGTGGGATTAGTCCCCGCAGATAAACACAGTAGGGACAGCTTCGTGAAGGCCTTATTCCTGCTTCAAGGCATTTTGTGCCTATGGATGTCAGTGGTGCCTGCACTGAGGTGATGCTGACAGAGCAGTGGTGTGCATCAGGAGCAGAATTGCATCTAATCAGTACCCTCTGGCTCTTCGTACATTTATCAAATAGAATTTCAGGCAGAAAACAAAAGGATTGAAAGTTTGAAAAACAACAAAGGAATGTACACTTGGCAGCTCTGCTAACCAGATGTTTGTTTCTTTTTCTTGTTCTTAACAATGACTAAAAAACTCGTGAACATTCTCAAGCCCAGCGCAAGGTCAGTCTGAAACTAGGTAAGAGGTGTCGCAACAAGGCAGAACGAACATCTGGGAATGGACAAATGCTAATTTATACCAGGATTCCATATCGTGGATCAGCAAACACAGTCAAGCCTTCGGAAGGCTGGGTACATGTGTGTTTTCCTTCCTAAAGCAAGCCCCGTCGATCGTGCAAAAGTCTTGCGGAAGTTTGAAATATTCCCTTTGTGATATTGTGTGAACTGCTTCCAAGAGCAGCATAGCAAAAAACATTTGAACTGTTGTGTTGGAGTCAGAGTAGAAAGAAACAAATGTTAAACAAGAAAAAWATATATATATTTATATATTATATCSCCTCCTGTAAAATATATGCCTAAAGCATGGAACAAGTTGGATGCTGTACTCTGAAAAGTTTACAAGGAGAAAATAGTGTTTTTTTACTTCTAGCCTTATTAAATATTGTTTTTCATTAAATTGCCAGAGGTACTTTTTTGAGGAACCCCTAGGTGTTTCCGACAAAATTAATCAAAAAAGGAAAAAGGCCTAGGTAAGAAGCAAGAATATAATGCTCTGACAGTGCATAGCAATAAATTGAATCTCTAAACTCTCTGATATGCCACCCCTGCCTGTCACAGTAAAGTAGGAAAAGAGAAAAGAGAGGAGAGAGAAGAAAAGAAGAGGAGAGAGGCTGAGATAGAGAGGTAGAGGTGACTTATTCATGGCTGATTTGTTCATTAATGATGGGTTTAGGAGCTGAGCTCTTGATGTCAGACCAGCTGGGTTATTTTCACGTGCCTAGTAGTAACTTCTCAATCATACAGCTTGTCTTAATGAACCAGAGTGTTTCCATTGTGATTGTTTGACCTTACTTATGCCGATGTGGCAAATGAATTGTCTTCAGACAGCTAGTTCTACGTGACTATGACCATTTCAGGAACAAAATGAAAAAGAGGTTGAACAAAATTAAGATTAAGTTATATAGTAGCACTTCTTGGTTTCCTTGGGTGGTAAGTGATACTAAATCAATTTAATTGGTTTAGACTTTTAAGAAAACAGTGCTATCAGCAATATCAGATTAGGATTAGGGCCAGCTATGTCAGGTCTTGGTGGCAGTGAGACCAAATTGGTCATGTCCAAGCCTGTTCCTCCTTTCTGTGGCCAAGGTGTGATGTTTCCTCAGAATGACAGCATTTTTCAATGCTCTGAATCATGGCAGCTCCTTCAGCACATTGGGACATGCTGAGGATATAAGCCTCCCTCCATCTTCCTCTTTCCATATCTCTGACCCTCTTCAAATGACATTGAAAATAAATCTTTGTTTGTTTATAGAGTTTCTGGAAGGCTCGGATTTGTTTTCCTCCATCCTGCCTCCTGCCAAAACTGAAAATGCCGAAACATGAGAGAGAGACATTTCTCTTGGAGTCGCCAGCCATGACTGGAAGGGGGAGTGCTAGAAATCTCAGGAGAAATCTGCTCCTGATCTTCCCAGCCTTGTCTTGCAGATTGGATGGATTTGGAGAGTGCAGCTAAGCATCTGGGCCTCTGGATGCCAACACAGTCTGTGTTCCAGCTGTGGATGTGTCATCACTCATTTCGATAAGGACAGTGGCATGCTAAGTAAAGGCCAGAGGAAGGACTGTGAACCCTCCAGAAGTGGCAGCCATCTGCTTGCAAATTTTCTCTATGTGAAAGCACTGGAGAGCTGTTTAATGCAAATGATGAGCGCAATGATGGCAAAAGCCCTCAGATCTGTATTTCAAGTTGTTTTGGTGACACCAAGGGCTTCCATGATGACCTGCCACTTTTCTGAAATGTTTGCTCTTAACCAGACCCTCTCTACCATCTGACTAGTGTGTTCCACCACATTCAAAATCTGCTTTGAAAAAAAAATAATTGCTTTCTCTTTGAACATCTGCAGAACTGGAGTGACCCAGACAACGAGACCGTTTCTGCCTTAATCATCTCCCAGCGTGGAGCTACATTCCCTGTTCCTTAAAAGGTCTCAGTGGGACTGTTGGGACATCCAAAGAAAGAGGTAAGTCCTGTAATGAGATTTGTAGTGATCCGTTCATGTATTGAGGTACCAAGACCACACAGTGGCACAACACAAAGAATTTTCTGGCATCCCAGTGTAGGTGGCCACAAAAGGATTTCAATTTTAACCTATGTCTAGAGGGTAGGACTTGCATGAAACTCTCTTGCTTTGCTCTGTATGTTACTCTGTTGAGTGGGAATGGTTCTATGAAGATGATGGAGCTTCAGTCTCCTGCATCAATGGCATACGTGAACTTGAGAATAGGAAAATTTTTCCCCGTATGGGATAAATTCTCCTGCAGGATGCTAAGTATGCAACAGGCCCAAACAAGATAAAAGATTGTATTGGTATGTTGCTTGTGTACCCAAGAAGGAAGGCATTGAAGAAGCTGAGCAGGTGTCAACACAGGAGCTTCCTTGTCCACCAGTTGCTATGACCTGTTGCTCAGGACAGCCAGGCGTCACATGGATTTCTAACTGTGGGAATTTTTGCTTGGAATTTTGCTCTGTTTCCTGTTACTRTTATCTCATTTCATGGCTTTCCTTGGCTACAGTCCCAGTACAATTTCTCTGAAGAGGTATTTATTTAAGCTTATGTATCTGAGAGGGTCAGTCTTTAAAGATTGGTGTCTGGAGGGACTTGTTCTATATGCTGTTCCTAGATAGCATTAAGATCTGCAAGGAATGAACTTTCCGCCTCTGCCATCCATGCCTTCTGCTACCTGCTCCACCAGAGGAGGAGACTGCTATCCTTAAGCCACCATTCAGAAGACTCAGAAAGTCAAAGTCCAAAATCTAGATCGCTGTGTCTTCTGAACCAATATATCAGTAACTTCACTGAGCTGTCCTCCTGCACGCTTCCAATCCTGTGGAAACAGTAGGGTGAAAAGTTCAGCAAACCACMATTTTATAGAAGATCTGCAAAGCACAAAGATTAATACCAATAAAGTAAGGAGGAGGTGGTGGTGGAATTCACTTGCCAGTGGCTGATAGAACTTCAAATACCTAAACTGTGAGCAAGCTTTTAATCTGCATGTAATAAACTCTCCTACCTCCAGCATCATATCCTAACTCCAACATTAGAAGAAAATTGTTGTTGCTTTATTTAAACTGTTTTATCACGAAAAATGCCCTGACATTGCTGAGCTTGCCTGTAAGCCATCAGTCTGGATATTTTTTATGATGTGATTTATAGAGAGTTTGTTTCTTAAGACTCAAAGCAACATTGCTATAAAAACGTAAGATGCCTGTTTTGGTAGTGGATGAATGCCATTGCCTTTTGTCCCTAGCTTGGAACCTGCTGATTAGGTTAACTCTACTTGTAAAGATTAGTTCTTCATGTGTGGGAGTTTGTTAGCCCTGCATATCAAAATGCCATCATCCTTTCAGTCAAGGTCAGCATCATAACAGTTATTCAAGCTAGAAGATTAATTATGAGTGTCCAAGTCAAGTAAAATGTGTCTCTTTGGACTTCCAGCATCAGTTTTGCTGATCCTCTTTCTTTCATAGGCATTTTAGATCACTTATGCAGCACGGTTTGAGTGTTACTCTTTTCTATTCAAATTGTGGAATAGATTATCTAATCCCTAGGCCTTTTCTACCTTGTGGTTCTGGTTAAAAAACTGTCAAGTTCTGAATTCAAAAGAGAAGAACAAGCCAAGGTTTTTGAGGTTCTGCTGGGAAGATTTGCTGCAACTTGTAAGACATTTCATATTCTTCCAAAAGTGACTGCACTTTTTTGGGTTTCCAGACAAAAATTGTTATTCAGCTTTCTGCAGACCTTCTTTGTAGATAGTTACGTAATCTAACTTTTTCTTCTGCATGAAGATACCATGATCCTCCTATGGTTGGCTTCAGTGGAAATCCACTGTCCCATTCTTTGTTTATGGCTGAAGATGTTAGCCTGTTGCTGACACAAAACAAATTTCCTTACAATAAAAAAATGCATCTGCCAATTCACTTTTAAACGTGGTTCTTGAGATTTATAGGAAAGTAAAAGGTCCCAGAGAAATGAATTGCTGTCTTGTAACCTTGCCAAGTACACATAAAAGAGCTGATAGGTCTTTGGCCTGCTTACTTTTATTGTGATCTATAACCTTTACGTAAAGGTTATATCTCAGACTGTGCAGTTTTTGAAATAGGTTAAAAAGCTTTTCACCTCCAGATCATTTCTCTAAGTCTGGCTGACTGCTTTTCCACATAGTGAGTTATCACRTCAGAAAAGCACATGATTTATACTCTCAACGGAAATGCCAAAGAATTAACAGGGCCTCGTGGTGGTGTATGTGCATGAGATGCACATTGGCATAGAGCCACTGGATTCAACAGAATTGCATGGATTTACCTCAAGAATCTGGCCTCTCACCCAGGGAGGCCCTCCTCGTGGAAATGGGGGCAGTGTGTACTCCCTTCCTGTGATCTCCAAGAGATGTTCCTTTTTTGGTGTCTCCTCTGCCAGGACCCATGTAATCACATTGCAACAACAAGAAACCGTGATAATATGGTGCTGTGTGCCATTGTGACAAAAATACAACTTCTCAGAGGTGAGATCTACAGACCTGATAGATTTTCTTAATCTTGCAAGGCCTCCTAGTCCCACTAAGGTCATCTTCTGGGGTCATAAGATGCTTTCTAYGCTTTGAGATCTAGGATGCTAACCTGCTCTGTGACTATGGTCAGCTCTCTTTGGATGGGATTCAAATCAACACTTTTTTTGCCTGAAAGTTAGGCCTCTAATTGCAGCTGGCCATCTAGACTTCATCCAAGTGTATAAGCATATATTTTCTAAGTGGCTGTGACCCAAAATTCTCTTTCCCTACACTAGGTTAAGGTGTAAGCTTTATTACTATAGTGACACCATTTTTATTGTTATTATAGTAGGATGGTATTATTTAACAGCTCCATGTATTTTCAGCTGTTAATGCAGAATCTGACACTGATTTAAAAATAAAAATCAGTTGCTTTCCCCATATGGAAGAAATGCAGAATGCCCTCTGTTCAGGCCTAATATGTAGGTGTTAGACTTGTGTTTTCCCCATGAAAATTCAGAGGTTTTCTATTGGTCATGTGTTGAAGTCTTCCTAATCTGAACCCTTCTTCCTCTCTTGGTGCTGTTTGTTTGAAACAGACCAGTTTCCTCCAGAACTGCACTTGAAGAATTCCTGCAGAGCCTCCATTCTGGCCTCAGATCAGTCAGATTTCATTAGACCTGACATTTCCAATTAGATATTTCAGCCTTGTCCTTTTGCAAGCATCCTCTGTGCTATTAGATCTTGGCACAGCTCAATYAGAGAGCAGAAAAGGAGCCTCTCCSTTGAGTAAAGGTGGCTGGGCATCTGTTGGGGGGTTTGGATTTGTGTCTATGAAAGGTGGYTGTGAAAACTGCAGAAGCAGAATTGTTTGTCCTTTTGTAGGTGAGAGGCTTTAGCAGGTTCTTGCGGTCAAACACTTCTCTTCTAAAAGAGGAGATGAAGTTTATAGCTGGTGTGGCTTGCAGGGGAAGAGTGTTCGTGCTTGAAATTATGGGTGTGTGAGGAAGGGCTTATTAACTTGACATTTGGATTTAATGCCACTAGTGCACAGAGATATGGAACTAATTAAGATTAATATTAAACATTTTATTATATTTTGCTATTTTTTAAACTTTTGTACTTCTGTAAGCAGTTTGTTTGCCTGTCACTATAATTAAAACCTGTTTGTGATCAACCTGTTTTCCAGAAAGTAGCTTGTGCCTGTAGTGAAAAGTGTGCTGAGCATGTTTCAATATTCCATAGACATTCCTAGTATTTTATTGTGACAATCAGACCTATTTTATTGTGACAATCCTACCTACTGCCAYTGTCCTTCCTCTCCCTTCCACATACCGTTATGTTTTCCTTTGCTCTTAGCTGACCTCAAAATCTGTAAAAGTCCCACATCAAAATCCTTGCCACTGTGCAGGATAGTGCTTGTCTAGTGAACTTCAGCACAAGTCTATATAACATGTTTCTAGTGCTTTGTGTTGTGTCATATTGTGCCAATCTTCTGTCTGATTGCTGCATTGTGTCTATTAATGGTCACCTTGAAAAGTTCCCCTTGATAAATATCATCTTGGTTCTGGAAGCACTTTTATGAGGAAATGCTGAGCGTACGTAGGATGACATATGTGGTGTTCATAACACTTAGTTTTCCCTACTCTGTCATTTATAGCAGCTCAAATTCTGCGTTTGTATTTAAAGCAGAACTGCATTTTTCACTTAAACTAAGGAACTGGCTTAATACAAAATTCCAGGGTTATCTCCCTCAAATCTAGAACTTTGAAAAGTGAGTGTATCCTAAACTATTCTAAAAGAGCAACTGTATTTTGGTCTGTGTTACAAATGGTATCTTTGAAACTGGCATCTTCCCTTGTGTCCCAAAGGATCCTAAATGGGGCTATGCAGACTTCCTAAACGTTTCCTATTACTTCCTAAGTAATGTTGTACTTAGAAGAAGTGTAATTTATAAATAAAAGCTAAATTGTCAGGATATCAACATTTTGGGATGATAAAGCTAGAATACTCAACTCTGAAGCAGGATACTCCAAAGAGGACTGAACAAATTGCCATGTTTCTCTGACAGCTAGTTGGTGCATAGCTGCTCTGTATTTTTAATCACAGAACAGTATGATAAAGGTGTATTGCAAGAGCTCAGTGATGGTGTAACAGGATAAAAATCTTGAGAACATTTCTAGTTATCTTAAATTCAGATTAATCTTGGTCTTTAAGCAGTAAAATTCTATGCATGATCATGCTTACTGCCCAGCATTGCCGCAGGATGGAATTAGGATGTTTGGGAGCCTTAATTGTGCATTCCTTATCTTAGCACATCTGGATCTTCTTTGAAGTATAACTTTAAATATCTCTTGATTTTAGAGTTTTTAATGTCGGGGTGATTGCAACATCCATGCAAGGTCAGAAACATAATGCTTAACCTTCCATTGGTCTTAATTTATGTGCTGGGTTTAAGGTGGCCAGAGAACTCACATGTAGCTTTGCTACAAAATCCTCTTATGAGTATTATGCCTTTAGAAGCATTTGGTATCTTCTTAACTCTTTTCCTGATAAAGTCAATAGCATCACAAGATGCATCTACCTTGCATTTTCTTGCTTATTTTTTATTGTTTCTTTCTCATTTTCCTTAAAGAATGATGCTGATTTGTTTCTGAGTCAAAAAGATTTGCCCTCTACCTTCAGATTACTTTCATCAGTCCTCATGCTTCACAGGGATGGAGGAGAAATAATTGGCCTATAACTCTGCACAGCTCAGGGAAAACATGCAATTAGCATTGCTGAAAATTGTTCCCTGGTGAAATTGGTAAGTTACTTCAATTTAGTTAAAAGCCAAAGAGCCCTAGAAGTTGGAACATTTCTGTGTTTGCTTAGGATGTTTATGATCTTTAGAAATCAGCTGTATCTCTGGCTCTTGTTTTCATAATGAAGTATCTCTTGAGATTTCTTCTACCGATATTGTCAGTGTTAGTGTGGGAGACATCAAARTAAAGTTAGATAACTGGCAACTGGCATGGCAGCATGGGGTAAAAGGTGAATGCTTTGTGAAATGATGCCTGCAGGCTGTGTATTACAGATCAAATGCAGGCTCTCCCGAGCTTTAAAACCAGAGCACCATAAAACTCTAGGTGACTCCCTTAATGGGTTTAAAAATAATTCTCCCGAACTCACTCCCTGTCGTTCAAATAGTCTCTCACCTGTGATAGAGAGCAGTGGCAGGTCTCAATGAATGCRTGAGAGGAGAGAGGAGACACAGAACAGGAAGGAGCCAGAGACAGCTAGCAGCCTTGCATTATAACATAACTGCCCCAGCGCTCCCCAGGGCTGGGGCCAGGTGCAAGGGTGGATGTTCAAAGGAGCCTGAGAAAGGAGGTGCCCAAATCTCGTGTAAAATCGTTGTAAATTGAACAGTTATCTGCCTTGGACTTCTATGCCCTGTAGTAGTTCCTGTGACAGGGAGAAAAAGAGTGTATGTATCTTAAGCACTAAAGGATGAGGTAATATTTTGTCATTTCTTCTTTCTGGACGAGATAGTATTTTGACATCCCTTTTTTCTCCCTCACATGCAGGTTGCTGTGCCTTACTCCTTCTTTTGCAATCCTGATTTTATTCCAAGCATAAAGTCTGAAGCAGTTTCATCAGCAGGGATTGTGGTAAAGGGGAGAAGAGGAACAAATTCCTCTGAAAGCATATAGCAGAAACAAGCAAAGAATTAGGAACCAGAGTAAACAGAGTCTTCTATGGGTCCCTTGAGGCCCTAGAGTTTAGGTAAAAGCAAGCCCAAAGTATCCAAAATATTTTTCCACTCCACACTCCATTTATATCCACATGTGGATGGGAGATGCCAGTCCAGGACTATTTATTTTCCTACCAGATCTCTCCTGGCAGTGTTGGCCATGCCTGGGCATAACATGTTCCCTAATCTTGCTCTGTTACTTTGAATACCCCTAGGAATAGTCCCTCGTTCCCACCAAATGTTACCGGAACTATCTAAAGTACTCCAGCAACCAAAGGAGAGACGAGATGTGGTATCTCTAAAAGAAACAGAAACATGAGAAAAACGAAATCCTCCTGAAGACTATTTCACAGCCAGAGTGGACTGTTAAGTCAGAAGTACGTTAATCTTTGCACCAATGGAAGATGTCCCAAGGTATCGCTCTATGTTTTTATTCTTGATGTCTCGTGATGTCTTAATGTCTCAAATCCGTGGCTCTGTGGGAAATGTGAATGGTGTAATTGGCACTAGAGATTGAGTGTAAAAACCGCAGAGGGTGTTCAGGTCACATCACCTGAAAACAGCCACTTAGAAACCAAATCCTAGCCACCTACAGAAATGTTTCTCCTCTGGCGGCTCTGCTAACAGCTTCCTCGAAGAGGAATAGCCCTGCTGTTCTTGTCACTGCATAGAGATCTAATTGGGACTCTTTCCTGAGAATCCCAAAACGCTGAGACAAACCATGAAGGAGCAATTTACTGCAGGCTCTGTCTAGGAAATGAGAACCATGCCCCTGTACGACAGGCCTGGTCTGCCCCCAGCCTAAAGCTCTGGGAAAAGGGGCAGAGAGGAAGGAATGCTTAGAAAGCACATAAAAAATAGTCATCTGGAAAAGGCAGCCAGCGTGGGACTGCACGTGTTTAACAACGAACTGTAGGAGGATGGAGGATTTTGCTGTTTCCATATTGTAGGGGCCAAGCTTTAAGCTGTCAGATTTGGAGGGTGGATTTTAAAACTTCATTAGAGGGAGTGACAGCCTGTCCGTAAGGCCAGAAAACTGGCCCCAAAGCGAGGGTTGTGTAGCGGCAGCGTTACCTAGCAGGCAAAGAGTAGGACCTCCTTCTTAGACAAGACTGTCTTGTGGTGTGTTGTGAAATCTGTTTCTGGAGGATTATGAAAATGGATGTTAGTGGAAGCACAAGGTTTCCTCTTTTGAGGGCAAGGAAGGCAGGCAGAAGGAGATGTCTGCTAGCTGTAGAAACCTCTWCCTATTTGGTTTTAGTGAGTGTTGAATCTGTGCAGTTGCGTGTCTTCAGAAGCATTGAATTCTTGCCGTTTCCTTCCTCTGCAGTGCTCAAAATAAATTTTGAAATCTTGTAGAATAACTAGGCAATGGTAGGATTCTTCCCTGAAATATGCAGAATGATACACTTTGCTTTAGCAACTGTGTGTTTTGAAGCATGGAGAATCACAGGCTTCCAGTCCCTTGTCTCCTCTGGGGAAGGCTGGCTAGGACTGGACCACAAGAAAGAACCTGAGCCTTTGCAAAGAGTATTTTGCTCTCAATTCTGCCAATCAAAATCTGTGCGCAGGACACATCCCTCCATTTCTTCCTTAGCTGTGAAGAACATGTCATGGTACCAGGTGAAAGGAATAATTTTTGTTATATATTTACCCAATTGCCTCTCTGGTGCTCACCACACTTYGGAGGTGCTCTGCAAAGCAAATGAGAATCATAGAAGGCTTTGCTCCTCTTGGCCATTTCTTTTCTCTTTCTGCAAACATCTTGCCTTTTGTTTGTCCACTGAAGATTTTGAGTAGAAAATGAGATAAATTATGTCACGAGATTAAAGCTGCCAGAGTAAGAACCTACTTCAATATCTCTGTATTGTTGGTGGTGTGCAAGATTCCCRTTCTTGGGCCATGAACATCTATTTGTGGCTGTTGCCCCAGCACAGAACGAAAAGATGGTTAGAAGAGTAAAAGGACTAGGATTATCTCATATAAATACCCAGATGAGTGGGATTTTTTAATCATCAGGGTTAGGGAGMGCAGATATTAGAATTTATATTGCAAGGTCTCAGAGGTAGTTCCCAGTGCTTTGAAAGCAATAGTAGATCTTGCAGTCTTTTGCAATGTGATGACTCTCTACCAGGATTTTCAGAAAGCTGCTCCCCTGCTACCCCACAACCATTCTCATGCTTGCTGTACCTCCCTGCAGTGACCTKAAAGCAGCATGGATTCTTTGGCTTGGAAAAAGCAAACTCTGAACCACCTRATAAAGCTCTTTTATTTAAACAGACATAGGAGAATACCTTGAACAGAGGGTGCCAGGGTGACAGTCCCTCTCATGGCATGATGGGGTGGCTCTGGCCTTGATGCAGCAGAGCAAACCCCTATTACAAGGCCCCTTTTGGCACAGCTCAGAAGGCAGAAAGCTTGGCTGGCTCTCCAGAGCGTGCATAGCACTCCCTAACCACAGGCCACAGGAAGTGTCAGTTCTTGCTTGGAGGGATGATCTCATGTGAAAATGGGAACAGCAAATGCTCTTTCCAGAATGCCTTTGAATCACCTCCGTGGTTGCTGGAAGAGAACAAACGATTTCCCTGTTAGCTTGACAGACCCATGTAATGGAAGAGATACAGGCACTGCTGGGACTGCTCCGTCCTRAGCTTCACTTCCAGAAGTCCAAGTACCTGTTAGAAGTAGAGTTGTCCAATGAAATGTTCTAGCGTACTTCTGTCTTCTGCACTGAGCTTCCAGCACCCTTCATGTATCRGAGGAGCTATGATTAAATCTAGTGCCCTATACCAAGTAGTAAGGTTTCCTGGTAAGATCCTTAAAACCTAAGGCAATGTAAAAGGCTTTGGTAGAACATAAAATCAACTTCTTCTCATCTCCCAAGGTCTAGCTCAATAACAAAAATGTCTCTCAATGAGAACCACAGTGTAAAATCTAGCCAAGAAGTCTGAAGGTTGATTTGATGACTCATTAAGCAGCAATGTCCCTCTCAGATACTGTGCTCCCCATCACTTTCTTGGGGATGTGCCCTGAGCTGGAGAGGGCAATATTCCAAATCTGAACTAAACTAGTTTCATAGTTGCATGCATGCACTATATTATTTTGCAGTAAAACCTGGTTGCTATATGAACTAAACTAGTTTCATAGCTGCATGCATGCTATATGAACTAAAGTAGTTTCGTAGTTGCATGCATGCACTATATTATTTTGCAATGAACCTGGTTCATATCTTTGGAAAGGAGAAGAGGTACTTGTTGGGAGGTAGAATATATCCCAGTATCTTAAACAAAGGGATGTAGGAATGTATCAGTCCAATGAATTATGAGTCATTTGCCGAATGGTCGAAGTACACTTCAGTTTCTTTTAAAAGTTGGTCACTTAAAACAAATTGTCTGAAGATCAACTGAGATTGGTATGATGTTGTCTTTCCTCAGATTTGAAAGCTGAGTAACTATGTTGTTGACCTAATCACACRAAAATGTTAGTATTAATGTCTTAAAAGAAATTCCCCATTTAAAGAACACATCTGCATGTTACATAATTCAAATGTTTGGAGATTCCCAGCTAGGAACATTTCTGAAAGACAGTTTCCGTAAATTTAGGATTTTCTTGATATTTAGCAACAATTTACGTTACGGCTCCTGTACAGCT
This sequence comes from Nothoprocta perdicaria, assembly GCF_003342845.1. Lineage (NCBI taxonomy): Eukaryota > Metazoa > Chordata > Aves > Tinamiformes > Tinamidae > Nothoprocta > Nothoprocta perdicaria. Next base: position 1,736,771 of record NW_020454450.1, read on the forward strand.
AACCTGCCTCCCTTTAAGCTAATTGGTGGAAGCCAATGCTGCCCATACTGGAGGACTGCTGTMCATTGCCACCTAATATCTAAAAAAGTTCCCCTTGACTAATTCTTCTGTACAATGCTAGCAGTGAGATTCYTCTCTCAATTGGAGATGCAATGGGAGGCATGGGAAGATGGGTGGGAAATGGAGTTTCCTTGGTTAATCTGTTTGGCATATGTGAGGGAGCTCTTGGCACATAACACATTTTACGAATGATTTTCCTGCAGATGGAAAGAAGATTCCCTACATGCTGATCCTTTTACTCTACTGTCTTTTCTTGAGAAGTCAGTTAAATCACAGTTAGAAACATCTCCTGGAATACTTTCATACCACATATAATTAAGTATTATTTCACTGAGTTACGGTTCCATTTGCCTTTAATTTGTTGCCATTATTCAGAGACCACAGCCAATGAATCAGTATACTTTGCTTGCACTGCTGTTGTCATATCTGTGATGCCTTCATGAGTTTTATGCTGTAGCCAATGTAAACTAACGTGCCTGCTCCAGGGATTACCACGTGGAGTCCCCTGGTTTGTGTGATGGAGGAAGTCAGGGTAGGCTGCCAATATGTCTTGTCTGTCTTCAGCTATGAAGGGAATCTTCTAAGGGCAAGACCAGTGGTGGAAATTGTTGGCCCAAATTGGAGATAGCAGAAGTCCTTGCTTTCTGACACTTTGAGACCCTCACAAATGAGCAGGATGTGGATGTGGGCAAGGGGTAAAAGCACAAATCAAAGCATAAATACTCCAAAGTATTTATGTAAATAAATGGAAGTAACTAGATTGAGCTTGGAAGCAGTTTTGTATTTTAAGCCTGCCTGAAAATGGAGAGGGGAAAAAAAGATGTCTAATGTGGTAAATACCATTGTTTACCGAAAGCATGAGAGCCAGGATAGCACTGGACAAGACTTCTGCCGCAGGCAAGCGTGGGGCAAGACAAGCGGGAAAAGAAAGGCTTGCTGACCAGTTGTTCTTAGCATCTAAGCTGCTTCAYCCTGGCATGGCCCAAGATCCTGCACACTAAATTATTTGGGAGTGAAATTCAGAGTGCTCTCTGTGCCGCTCCATTTGCACAGCTGAAGTGGTAACAAGACTTGGGGCAATTATAGCAGAACAGCTCTAGTGACGCTGCAAACTGTCCGTAATACCTGAGAGCGGACTCAGCAAATTCGAATGACCCCTTGGTCATGSAAACTACCGTCTTTGAGCAAAAAGGCTAGATTAATTACATGTGTTCTGGTGCTAAATATTTACTTCGTTCCCATGCTGTGACAAAGAGGGACAGGTTCAAGCCAACTAGAGCTCCAGGACATTGGAAGCCATTGAAAGCCCTGGAACAAATCGGGATCGGGAAGTACAAGGACAACCTGTGGATCAAAGGGTATGAACACAGGTTCCCAAATAAATGGGTGATTATGTGAGCAGTTAAGGAGGGATTAGAATCATAGGTGATAATAGTAAGCAGCTGGAAAGGAAGGCCATAAAGAGACAGAAATAAAATAAAAGGCAGGTGGAAAAAAGAACAGATGAAGATGTGATGGCAATCTTACCCTAATTAAGAATTAAAAATATGAAGTGGTCTCTAAGATGCTGTGACTACAACTTATACTCTGGCTTGCTTCACATCTTCCTGAGTTCTGAATTGGACAGAAGTCTCCCTATACCCTGGAGGAGGAATTTCTTTAGGAGGTGCCATTGTGATAAGCGCAATCTCAAAAGCRTTACTGAAAAAACACTTTTATCTTACAGGACTGTGGTCAGGCAGGCAACTATTCTAGCTGCCTTCAGCATTTCCTTTATACTAGCTGCTTCTTAGCCAGCTGCTAGAAGCTTAGATCAGCCTACTGCAATTTTTAGGAGCCTCGAAAACTATTATGTTGAATTAGAGAGAAAAGACCTCTCAGCTTTTGTCAAGAGCACTAAACATTTCGTGCTAGAAGGTGTTTTTCATTTATGCTGCAGGCTTGTAGGTAGGATTGAATCAGGAGGACTTGTTCATACCAAGAGTCACAAGTGCTTAAGCTACGGCATGTTGTGCTGTCTGGGCCTAAGACCTGGGCCTAAATCCTGTGGCTGATCTGCCTGTAGATGCATAGCAAACAGTGACCCTTACAGGAAGGGTAATTTATTTTGGCTTCTCAGGACATCCTTCTTTTTCTCTTTCTTGTGTTTGGCYTTCACATGCAGGTTGGGCCCATATTTGCACCAAAATAGGAGAATTCCATCATTACAATTCTTGTTCTTCATAATTTTTACATGGAGTCCGTGCACCATATATGCTGTGTCCACCTTCCTGTAAGGCTAGAAGGAAAGCTAGGATTTGCTATGCATTCCATCAGCTAAGATTTGGACAAGGTGTATGGCTGTTTTTGTGGGCATGAGTTATACAGCAGAGCTGTTTCTCCTTGATATCATTTAAGGCTAGATAAAGAGAAATTTCCACTCTTCTTATACTTCAGTGAAAATGGTGCAAAAAAAAAAAAAAAAAACAGGCTGTGGGATCATATCTCACCTGACGTGGACTGCTTCCTGTTGTACCATGGCAGTATGCATAGGAAATGATCTAGTGATGATATCTTTAAGCACAGCTCATCGCGGGAGGGTCTAAGAGATTCTCATTGTCCATAGATGAGTAATAGCAAGCTCTTACAAACRCACTAGGCACACAGACTAATTTCCAAGAATCACTGATGACTGACCCAAAGGTTCTAATGGAAAAAGATGAAAACATCTGATTCAGAGTCATCTCCAGTATCTAACTGCACTCAGGCCAATCTCTCTCTTTTTTTTTTTCCCCCAGTTTCCTGTTTTTTTTCATCTACTACATAACTTTTGCTGGAAAAGTTGCCAGATCATGAAAGAAGGAGAGAATCGTAAGCCAACAGATGGATGCTTTACTGGCTGTGGTCTCATGCACTGGGCTGGTGGGTTGTTTATTAATGTTTTTCTAGTCATATCCTTCCTTGGCTTTTCTAGCCAATSGCTGTTTGCCAAAAGCACCTTTTTTACAGCTAAATAATGGAATTGTTACAATTGGAGCTGCCTCAAAGTCTGAATGAATTTTAAAGGCGGAATATTGTGACAACTGGGGGATATTTGAGGCCACATCAAAATCTGCGGAACTGCAAGTTATTTCTTCTCCTCCACCCTTCAACCAGTTCCTAAAATGTTCTCTCAAACTTATCTAAAATTCCACATTTCTAACTTGCAATATTGTCRCTGTAAATACCCTTGATATAATATGTAATAACTCTCAAGTTTCTGGTTTGAAAGAGACTTGAATAAACAAGAAAAGAGACGTTTTAAAGTYGGAAATAATACCTTGGTAACCAGGTCTTTGAGAAGGATTTTAGTGAAGGGCAGTAGGCCTCTACAGATTACCTCTGTAAACCGATAGGTTTGTTTTTTTGTTGTTGAATTTTAATTTTTTTTGGTTTCATTTTTYCATCTGGCACAGATGAAGGTGAACTCCAGGGGGTAGGAGCAGTCTGGTGACAGTAGATTGTGATTTTGGAGGTCACTGTTCAGTTTGTGGCTCTTACAGAGAGCTGACAATGTGAATTTAGCTAGCATGTGAAATGTGGCAGTTCATCTAAAGACACTGTTTAGGTGATTATCTCTCTCATCTGGTGGACAACATCGCCCATAGCTCAGCAAAGTAGTCTGTTCTTTGGAGTTTCTTCTCACTTTTAAAAGACCAGAAAAAAAGGGGGAAAATAATCTGCAGCACTAAATTTTAGAACACTAGATTTCCAGGCTTCCAGCCTCTTGTGGCTCATAAACTGGTTCTCACAGCTTTGCTTACCCTTCATACACCCCAAGCAGCCCTGGAAGGTGGTGTCTGTAAGCTGGAAGTTATTTGTTGTGGTTCTCCTGTGCAGATATAAAAAGGACGATGCCTTTTAAAAAGGGTACTGTCCAACCCTGTGCAGGGAGTCAGGCCCTGGACTCTGTTAGCTTTCTTCTGGTTCTTGCAACACTGCTACTAATGTAGATCTAACTCACCAGGTGTATTCACTCACCTGTCACAGTGAATCCTTGCTCTTCCACTTATTTTAAGTTTAGACGTGCACATAGTTCCAGCAATGTTTTACAGGTCTAACTGATTCCTGGGGCAGATTTTAGACACTTTTGACACTGATCGCTTCACATACAAATTGTCTTCTGTACCAAGAAGGACTTCTATTAACATATTACTAGATATTAAATTTATTTTTGTTCTGCCAGCAGAGCTAAAACTACAGGTGGAGAGAGCAGCAGGGTGGTAAATCCCTTTTGGATTTATGTGAGCAGAGTCTCAGGTCTGTGTAAAACAGGAAGAAATTCCTGGGCTTGATTTACTACTCGTTAATATCAGTGCTGCAATCTCTATTGGCTTTAACTTGCACTGTCCTGACCTGCCTTTCCTCGGAGATGAATGCATGGGCTGCAGTTATTCAACACGTTGCACCGCAGTAGTTGCCCTCTCTGCTGACTCCCTACTTGTGTTCTGGGTTTTGTAAGCAAAAACAAAAAAGTCAAGGAAAATTTGCACTACTTCCTTGTATTTCTTCAGATTGTCAGCAGTTAAAGCGAGAAAAGGCCAGGTCGTCCAGTGATCGCAACCTTTTGCAAGATGAAAAGCATCGCGCTCGTCAGGGAAATGCAAGACGAGGTGTTACTATGAACAGTGAACTTGTGTGAGGAGAAGGAAGCTGATGCTGGAAGGATGGCGTGGAGCAGAGCAGGACCGTGAGAGATGAAAGCAGGGGCTAAGGGTCAAGCTTGAAAAGCAGTGCAAATTTTCCAATGTTTCTCTTGTGCTGCCCATAGTACATTTCATCCATATGCTTCCAGTTTGATTTCCATATGTACCTGGTGCAATTTGCACATTGCAACTCCGGTTTTGTTAATCCCTTCCAATGGCAATAGCAAGTGAAGCAACTGTCAGGGTTTCAGGCATGTTAAAGTGAATAAAAACAGGTACGTCGGTTTTTTTGGTGGTTGAAAGGAGGAATGTTGAGGGAGTTGATGGGAGCACCTCAGTGTAGACACTGAGCTGTGAAGCCTTATGAGTAGGCAGGTCTGTATCTGAACCTGACAGATGGTGGCTCGATGTGTTGGTTTTGCTTTATATTTGGAAATGTAATTAAATATATATTGAAATATTTGGAAATTTATATTTTGAATGTGTGGTGGCTGGCTGCATGTAAGCGCTCAGATAGGACACATGGTTTCTCTTCTGGGGAACTCCTGACAGCTTCTGCATCTGCTTGTGCCTTAGAGGAGTCTGACTTCCACGAAGAAATTCAACTGTAGCAGAGGTGCATGGAGCAAACGGCGTTTAGGCATCTGCTGGTCTAGAGGTTTCACTTCTCTGCCTTCCCAACCCTTCCTCACAACCTGAAGTCTTGGAGACATATGAAGCACATTGCTCTGAGCTTGTAGAATACTTGGCAATGAGCGAAGTGTTGGGTGAAAGATAAAGTCAGAGATACCTTTTTTTGTGGAGGGAGCCAAAGGTTATTGTRGGTTTGGAGTTCCTGGGCAAGGATTTTGCAAGAGTATCTGTTTTGTAACTTTTTTGTTTTGTTTTATTGTTTCCTCTGTGGACAACATGCTTAGCTGGCTCATTACAGCATTTACTAGGAATTTGTTCGAGGACAGGATTAATTAATTTGACTGTCAACATGCCGGTTTTCCATTTTGATTCTGCTTTGCGGTCCCCCTTGGGGGAAAGACATCTGTCCAGGGGCAAATGTTTATGGTGACGGGCATGCTGGGGTCTTCTTTTCCTCAGAAGCCACATTTATTTTAGGGATGGAAAGATGTTTCCCATGTGTTTACAAGGATTTTAACCTAGAACTGTTTTAGAAGTGGTTGCAGTTCGGGGCACTTGTATATGCCAATAGCAAATGCCATTTTGATTACCATTTGTTCTGGCTCTTGGGTCCCCTTGAGAGAGGACCCAGGGAGGTGACTGGTCCCTATTTGAGGGAAAACAATAGAGGTCATTCAGCTTTGATCATCCTTTYGAACGGGATAGCTGGGAATAAACCAAGGCACAGGAAGGAGCAACAGTCTGAACCTCTGTGAGAAAAGAAGAGCTGGCGAGGCTTGGATGAGATTGATCAGGGAGTCATGAGACGGAAATGGAGTTTGTCTGAAAGGGGACAGACCAATCCAGGCAGATTGACTCAGAGACAAAATGAAGAAGTCTGCCAACCTGCTTTCAGCCTCGTGTCCCTGAAGAGACAACCTGACAATTCGGAGAACAGGCCCTATGCATACTGCAAAGGTTTCTGGTGGAGGAGATGCACACTAACTATATTACTTTCTTTTCCCTTTCTAAACTGGAGTTGTGGAAGGGCTCCTGCTCAAACTTTTCTCCAACAATTTGTGTTTTGACCTCAGGCTTTAAATGTGCCAAAGGGAGGGCCATGTGCGTCATCTCTGCTTGACTTTGTGCAGACGCGTCAGCCAAGCAGGCTCCTCAAGAGATTGATAGAGTGTAGCCAAAGCAATGCAAACAAATCAGCAGACACATATTGAAGACACTATTTTGCTAGCAATGGTTGTTCCTAGAAATAGATGCTGTGTGGGTGCAATGGACAGCACGTTTGGACTCCCCATGTGAGAAGTTAGGACTTCTAGATCAATTGTTAAGGCACTGACTCAGGACTGAAGAAGCATGAAGGCGAGTTCCTGCTTTGTTCCTGCCTTCCTGTGTGACTGCAGTCAAATCATAATGGGATTTTCCACTCTGCTCCTGCCAGGATCCTGCAGCTGGGCCCTTCTGAAAGTCCCACTCCTAGTATATCTRCCTTAGCCTGGAAGCAGCTAGAAGCAGCTCTGCTGTACAAGCTTCCAYGGAATTGAATTACTTCTTATCTTCAGAAGAAGCTCTTTGTGGCTTAAAACATTCACTTGCTCTGTGTCTGGACAGCTCCCAATAACTAGGCCCTCATCTGAACTGGGGCTTCCCCGCTATTTTCTTATTATTACGTATAACTGGGAGTGTCCTGGTTTTCTTCAGCTGTGCTCAGGAGGGAAGAGTGCAGCTCTGCRTTCCTGTGACTTGTGGTCCTGCTTTTGTCTGGATCTGATACTGTGGGCAACTGGGTCATCTGGGGGTTTCACTTGCTTTGGACTGCTTTGTTTCTCTCTGAACCTGGGTAGAAATGTGTGTGTGCTTGTGCATGTGTTGAGCATATTTGGATGCTTGGGCCCTTTTTCCTGTGGAAACAGGACATTTCAGGATTTTCTGGGACTTTTGTTAGCCTTGTAATAATCAAACTCTTCAAATCTTCTGCTGTATACAGTGGTCTAATGATAAGGTATGGTCCTTGGGGTGCTGCATTCAGTGTTTASGAAGGACTAGTACACTCAGAATTGAAAGCAAAACTGCAAGTTGCACATAGGTGTTGGCAGGATATTCTCCAGGATGCTATAAATAGTATTTAATACTGCACAGAAGTTCAGTCCTGTCTTCTGTGGTTTTTCTATTCTTAAATACCTTGGGACTTCAAGATGTTGCGGAACTTGTGAACAACCATGTAAGCAAGAAAGTTTGAGCCATGTGGGAMACTTCTCTAAATTTAAGGAGTTGATATGACCCAAGACTTGTAGGTACTGACCTATATTATCTCTGTTACCTCTTTTTCAGTAGGAAAGTAGTAGTGCACCTTTGTGAAGGATGCAGATCTGAGGTTGAGTGGAATTTAGGTGCTCTAAACCCAAAGGGACGCTCTTGGGAACTTTTTCTCAGATATTACTGATGCATGAAAGAGCTTTTCAGGTTCTTTACGCATCTGAGTTTTCCTTGTTGATGGCCCTGAAGCCATTGTCTTGTCTGTCTTGGCAAGAGAACACAGCTCAGTGAATAACTTATTCCCCCAACCAACAGATATGCATAAAATGGATATGTCTGAAAAGAGTAGCTGAGCAGCATCAGGCTAAAGGCACACTTCTTTCCATAACTGTAGCCAACACCGCATGATGAAGGAAAATTTTTATTCAAGACAAGTGTATATGACATTTCCTCCTCCATCCTAGCTCTCATTCATACTTCTTTGCAGGCCTTAAATCAGAGGTCACTTGCAAGAGCTGTACCGATGGGAATGAACAGCATTAGAAATAGCTAAGTTACAAAATTCATCTTAAGAAAAAGAGAAGTTTTGCTACAAGTCTGATAGAGTTTCCATTCTAACTTTTTGCCATGTCCTTCAGCCACTCTCTCATCACTTGGTGGACATGTCCCAAGCTCAGCCAGTTACAAGAGTCCACATGCCACCACAGTATGTGAGATGGCAGATAGTTAGCAGGTCAGAGACAGGCCAGAAGTGTGAAAATGCGAGGGAAATTCAGCTCAAGTCATTCCACAGGCCTACCATCACACTGTTGGTTTTCTGTGTGTGTTTATGTTACTATTATGGTGTGCAGCCCACCAAGTGTGTTTGAAAAGCCTGTTTGGCCATGGCAAAGGAATGTTCCCAGACGTGCTGTAGAGACTTTGCCCATCATGAGACACATACAGAACTTCTTTCCTTTTGTTCCAGAAGGGAATRTTTGGCCCACGATTACTTGGACACAATGCAGAAAAATAAAGCTTTGTGTTACGAGAAAGGGAGGCTCTCATTGAAAGAAACAATATGCAAAAAAATCATGTAAAATGTGAAATAAGTATAAAAAAGGGGGGAAAATCATGTACCAGAGCCAAATGTATCAAAATTCCTCATAAACTTTGRAGATTTCAGCCCTATGATGGAGTTATGCAATCAGAAAGATTGCACTGTCATGAGGAATAGTGCAGTCCAACTTGCCGCCCAAGTGTAGTTTGCCTGCCCTGTATCACAAGGACAGAACAGGCTGGGGAAAATCCTGAGACCTATGTCCCTCACTGTGCATCTTTGCTGCCACTATATTTTAGGAAGAGTTTTCCCCAAAAAATCCCAAACAGTTGGATTGCTCAACAGCAGCGCAGTGTTTCAGGTGTAATTAGAATTCACAGCACAGGAATGTCCCTCCCAGATCTTCTGGGACTCCATTTCTGGACCTCACCTAACAAAAGCTTTGTTGGTGAAGTATGAATTTCCACCTTCATGTGACCTTAGTGCTCAGAGCACAGACCCTCCGTGAGGAATAATGGCACCCCTTGCACCTCCGACCTCTGAAGGCAGCCAAAAGCCACCTATTACGTATTAATCCTTTGCTGCATCTGATGTAAATCTTTATGCTAGACATGATCCTTTTTTTTTTTTTTTTTTTTTTTTAATTTTTTAGCCTGTCTTCTGCCTTCCATGTACATCACCAGCAGAAATGCTGGTCACCAACCATCTTTCACTGTCTGTTTAGCCACAAGGAGAAGAACTGTAGGCTTTGTTGCTGGTATTGCTCTTGAAATGCTATATAGCTTTTATATATATATATATATATTTATTTATTAGCAGGGAGTGGGGAGTGTCTTTCCATTCTCTGGATGCTGTTATGTAAAATCACAAACTGACTGATAATTATATTTCATTTCTGCCCTGAAATGCTGGGCATAAACTTCTCACTGCCAGAAATCCTAAGGAAACAGAATGTGCATTTATAAAAATACAGCTTGCCCCCAGCATTCATGCATCATTAGAAGGCTAAACCACAGCCCTGGAAATCAAGAGCTCTGCTCTGAACATGTGCTCATAACAGGGAGGCAGGAATGGGAACCAAGCCACTCAGCAAGGAGAGTGGCTTGGACCAGGGAGAAGTCAGTGCACTGACCAGCCCGTGTAACCAGGAGACCCTAGGGTTTGAACTCATCCCAAAGAGACCTAAAAAAGGTAATTAACTGAAAAAGAAATGTGTGAATAAAAAAAAAATCTTGACATTCATGTTTGCACAGATGATTTGGGAAAAAGGGAAGAATGGCAGTGAATAAAGGGAAAGCCTACTTGGAGCAGCAAAGCTCCTTCTAGGGAGCTGGATCCTGCAATAGATCCTATGGTTTGGCACCAGCCAGTTTCATGGGATGGTGGTTGCTCGTTCAAGCAGCTCCAAGCAGTCACTCCCCGTTCCTGGATCATGAGTGGTCACTTTCTGATTTTAAACGATACAAGGGGAGGGTGTTGTTTTTATTTGCYCTGGGCTGTCACTCTCTTTGCTCCCCTGAAATAGACTTGCCTTTGAGCACAAACAAGAGAGTTTTATCTATCTCCAAATGTGAAACTTTATTCAGATGCTTTTAGCTTCTAAAAATACAACTTATGCAGGTTGTTAGTCATGGAAAATCATACATGCTAATTACCAAGGGAATATCTTCTAATCATATATCTCTGTGTACACACTTTTTTCTTTTTTTTCTGCCTGGCATCCAGTTATCAGACTCAGTGAAGTTTTTGATGTGTTTTCAAAGCGATATATTACAAAAGGAAGAGCAGCGCCTGCTGAATGTTGCAGCCATCAAGACAAAAGTGGTGTTAGGAAAAAAGAGAAAAAGGCAAAACAAAGCAGTCAGCATTCAGCTCTGAAGGCAGAATCTGGTTCAGGCAGCTTCCCTCGTAGCCTTGTGCAGTKCTCTTAGCTCCGTCTCAGGAGCCCAAGCTCTTGAAGAGGCTGTAAAGCTGTCTGGACTGTAAAGCTGTCAGGTATGGTAGGATCATAGCGGCTTCTACTTCCTAGCTTATGTAAAGATGAAAGGATAAAAAAGAAGACACACACATATGCACAAACCTATCAAAAGAGCAGATGATTGAACCCAATGGCTAGCTCAGCCTGCTCCATTCTTCACTTTGCAAAGAAACCCAAGATGCAATTTAGGTCTAATGGCAATTAGCACCCCTGGAGTTATAAAATAAGTAGGACTTGCTCCCTTTTAGAAACTGCAACTGAAATGACATTAGACCTGGAGAGAACAAAGTAAAAAATTAAAGAATGCCACCTCCAGGAAACAAGTGCTTTTTTCCTTTCACTCCTCTTATTTTGCTCATTTTGCTTCATAAAACTTAGAGGAATTTTATTATTTTATTGATCGTGGATGTTAATAAGTACAAGATGGACTTCTCTATCCTTTAGTAAACCCATCAAAAATAATTAAAATCTGACATTTCTGTGAAAATTGTCCTGAGGGAGGACAGGGAGTAAGGAAGCTGTTCTTTGTTAAATGTGAATACGARTTGTTGACCCGCTCCTTTCAAACGCAGATCTCGTGGTTTCCCTCCTGCTTGGGAGCAATGTAAATATATCCTCTTCCTTTCCCCAGCTTCATCCTCTCCTTCCCCGTGCCAGGATCACTCTGGTGGATGGACAGGACGAAAGATTTAGTGTTTATTTGACTCAAAGACAGCTCATTTAGGGCCAAGTGGAGAGTTTGGGAAACACCACCCACAACAGATGCWGCCTGTGTGTTAAATATTTGCCGAAAGTCTGGGCAGCTTCTTGAGCTAGTCAGTCAGTGTGCAGGCTGAAGATGGTGTCCACGTCTGGAGATGATCTGATGAAGTCTACATGCTAACGCATTTGCAAATGAAAAGGATAAAGATGTCATTCTCTGTGTGCTTCTCCATGCACCAGTCACTGCCCTGGTGGCACTGACAGTGCTCAGCAATCCAGCAGAGTGAGTGTGACCCTAAAAGTGAGTGTAGCTTGGAATAAGTGTGCACTTTTAGGTAGTAGGAAAACTACCCAGGAAGGGCTGACGCGATCAGTCTGCATCCAAGAAACCTGCAATGTGATTGTCATAGGCCAGGGGAAGGGATGAGAAAAGAGTATCCTTAAGTTGATGTCTCCCAAGAGATGGCAAATAATTAGATGAAAGCACAGCTGAGCCGCAGAGGAAGCAAACTGCCGGGTCCTCCTTGCACTCCCAGGAAGCTTAAAAACCCCATGTGCTACGAGAGAGACAGGCAGAGAGACCACAACTGCCTGGCATGGCTCTCTGGCTGTGTTTGGCAGCCAGGACACATATTCCTTGACCTCTGTTGCTCTGATTTTGACATCCTGAAGTGCTTTGGTCCAACTCTCCTCCCACAAAATGTTTTATGCTCCATCCAAGAGGGGATGCAAGTTTCTGGTCTTAATTATGATGCTGATCTTCTGGGTGGCCATTGACAGCTCAAGTCATCTGTGTAAGCCTAATGACAAGTAGGGAAATCCATACCTATCTGGTGGAGCTGAATGCTGGCTGCTTGGAGAGACCACAGCTTGCAGGTGGGAAGGGATGGTAAACCAGAAAATATTCTTGTTAGGGCACCTATCTCTTCCTTTGAGCCTGTTTAYAGTAGAGCTAATCCATGCTTGAGAAGGACACCAGGAACTGTCAGTACACACAGTTCCCAAGCCCCAGAATCAATCATCACAAGTCCCAAACAAAAGGATAAAATATCTTAGACAAACTCAATTTTTCAGCTTTGAAACAAGGGTCTTTTTTATTTTTTTTTTTCATTTTACCATTTTAAGACTCAGATTTAGTGCTAAACTGACAGGCTTAACTTGTAAAGTAACTGGCAAATCTTGAAAGAATTGTGGTTTTCCCCTCCCCAAAGGACATTGCAAGTGACATGGTTTTTCACTTTGGTGATAGACGGTACTTGCAGGCAAGTATTTAGATATATAAGTACTAAGGCAGCCACAGGTCTGGTTCCTATCAATAATACATTCTGTCACAGAGAAATTGAAACAACATGGATACCACACATAGAAATAGAAGGGAGAATTATATGTAAAATTAATTTTCCCCATAAAGGAAAAGACAGTTTCAGCTGTCTCAGTTCACAGGAGAGATTGTGGATGTTCATTTCCTGGGGATTGCCCACTCCTATGTTTTACCTTTGATTCTGGGTGCCAGTGAACAGAGCATTTCAAAGCAGCACATGGACAGAGGCATGTGCCTCTATCCTAAAATGAAAAAAAAAAAAAAGTCAAACTAATGGAGCTTATTTGATCAAAACATTTTTAAACCTAAGCCTGGGACAGAGTAGGCAAGCGGCAGGTGGCTTTGAGTGGCAAAGGAAATATTTCACCCCAGTCAAGGTGCTATTGTGGTCTTCACCACTGCTCTTTGAGAAGAGTAACATGAGTCAATTGATCTGCTAGCTATCTTCTGGATGGTAGAAAAGTGGCAGTCTCTCTTAGCAGAGGGTATTATCAGAAGTTATTTTCAGATATTAGGTTTAGCTCCCTCTCTTTTTAATTCTGGGAGGCTATGAAGTGAGATGAGAGCAGAATTATGTGGGCAGAAATGCACCAAGCTGTTCTATTCTTGCAGACCTAAAACATTTATTTCCTTCAATAAATGTGTTTAAAAGACACTGGCCATGTCTGCTCTCTGCACAAATATCCAAGGGGTAGCAGACAATTGAAGTCCCAGGCAACCAGGACTTCTGCAAAGAGCATGCAGTCAAGGTCAGATGTATTGCCAGGGAAACTCCTGGTTTTCTCTATGCGTCAAAAGAAGCTGGCAGATCTTCAGAAGGAAGTTGGTCTTTTGGGRTGTTTTATGCCAGATTTTTGCCAGGGCTTCTTCATATTGTCCCAAGAGCTCCCTGGAAAGCCCCTTCCTAACATCAGGAAGTTAGTCCTGTTCCCCTAGGGGGAAGGAAGTCCAAGCCATGCCAGACCCTAGGTAGATCTATAGCATATATATATATATATGTATATATATATATATGTATTTTTATATATATCTGCTGCATCTCTCTCTAAAAATGACAGCCATTCAAAGACAGAGAACTTTCCTGATTTCCTATGAACATTTACTCCAGCAGCTATTCCCGGCGGGGCAGACCTGAACACACTTGATTTGCAAGACTTTTGGCAGCTGCTCTCTGCTTCCAGCCTTGTTTATAGAGTAGAGAAGTGGGAAGTTTGGAAGCCATGCTGATCCCCTTTTTTAACCATGTGGCGACCTTTCAGGGTAATTAACTAACTGTGTGTGTGCACGTGTGAGAACACAGCTCACGAAGCAGCTCCTAAATGTGGCTACCTAAAGACTGATACTACCAAGGATGAGGGAAATGACTACAGAAGCAGCAAAAAGAAATAGTCATAATCTTATAAATTTCACTGTATGAGTATTACCAGCAAAGGTTTCTGTTTTCTGTCCAATTGCCTGCAAATCTAGGCTGCTGAGGTAAAAATAGCCAGCTCCCCTATTGTGTGTCAGCATCTCCCATCTTTGCTGTTGCTGTGATGTGAAGGTCGAGACCTGGTTTCAATCTTCTCTTTGCTCTCTTTTGACTTTTTTTCCTATCTGGGTCTCAATTCTGTGAAGATAACAGGCTGAACTTAAGGCTCAACACTGTGCATTTTGCAGCTCATGTGGACTTACAGGATTTCAGCTTGCCTATGAAAGCTGGCCAAGTTAAATAATGCCTTTTTTGATTGGTTTTGGTCTTTTATTTTAATGTTTCTATTTAAATGAAAGCTCAAAAATCAGAGCAGGTAATGGCAAATTTCAACATCAAGTGAATTATTATAGTCGTGCTATAAACCCATAGGGATTTGGGAACAAAGTTATAATGAATTCTGTGCCAGAGCCTGAACAAGGAGCCCTGGGATTGTCTTTAGGAAAGAGTAAACTGGGCACTGCTTTAAAAAACAGCAACGAGCATGGAACAAATTAAAAAGGGAAGCAGCAAACTCCTTTGGGATTCCATAATAATTTAAACATTCCTCTGGGACATCTGAAGTTTAGAGGAAAAGGGAGGGGGGGTAAAAAAATGTTGCTAACTTATAAGGAATGTTAGCAATAAAAAGGGACCCATATGGGTGTGCCATACCCTGAATTAGTCAGAGAGCAGATGTGTGCATCTGCAGCCTCAACTTTTTCCCTGTTTTCTCTCCTGTTGCCTTTCCTTCCTCTCCCTCTGCCTTTGCTTTTACAGCAGTTACACCTGTRTGATTGAAGGAGCAGGGAGGGGAGCTGCAAAGCTCAAAGCTTTTGGTGTGTTAGTTTGGAATACAGAACAATACAATCATAAATCAAAATGTTTTTAGGGGAGGGGGAGGGTGGAAGGGAACCAGGGGTCTTAATCCAAAAATAAACCATGTGTGGGTTTGATTTAGCTCTGCTGTTGCTGAAGGGAGTCCACAGCAGGACAGAAACGATGCACTGTTTGGGGGTCCTTTCTCTCCCCTCTCCAGTACTGAGTTATGAGCGTCCACCTAACCCTGTTCTTTTTCTCTCTGTATTACTGACCAGTTTCCTTGCAAAACACTTTCTTTCCATTCAAGGAGGAAGGTCACCTGCCGAAAGACTCTAGCATGGCAGTGGCATCTGGGACATCCGTGAGGCTAAAATATGTGTTCAACTTGCATGTCTGGCAGAAGGTAAGAAGCAGCCCTAGGCACGTGTGCCTGTGCATGTGTATGCTGAAGGGGAGAAGCCGAGGGGTCTTCTCAGCCTTTAACACCAAAGGGAAGAATGCGAGGTTGAGCTTTATTAACGGAAGAAAAAGGGAAGAAATAAAAACCCCAACTGCCCAAAGCCCAAGTGTGACATAAGGAGCCTGGAGGCAACTTTCATCATGTTTTTAATGTGGTTTCCTTCATCTCTCTTGGCTCGCCTGTTTGCTGCAGCAGATTGTGCTTAGATAATGCATTTACCAGATCACCAGGAGGATGCTCTCCCCTCCTGCCGCCGAATGCTCCCTTATGCCATAGCTGAACCTAATGGCAACAATAACAAAAAAAAAAAAAAAAATCCAATTTGTTGTTTAAAAATGTGCACTCTGCAGCAGAGTGTCATTTTGTCCTTGTGCTAATTCCAGAAAAGCATTTGGCCTCATTACTCATCTCTGAACTGGAGAGAAGCACTGGTTTGATCCATAAAAGACGTCCCAACCTCTCAGCAGCGTGAAATTTCAATTTCAGCTTCAGAAAATTGCATGTCAGGCCCAACAAGAAAAATGCCTCCTCATACTGGAACGATGTTGATGCTTTCCAGGTCAGGCTTTCATTTGAAAAGTAAATATAGCAAATCAGTATTTCCCAGCATCACGCAAGGCCCGCCCTGTTCCCGCATGCAGTTCTACTTGCGCTGTGCATCCTGGATCTCAGCTACCTCTAACAAGCTCTCTCTGCAATCGCTGGCTATGGACATGCACGTAGATTTTTTTTCTTTTTTTCCATTCATTAAGAAGCACAGGCATTCATTTGCAAGCTGTTCCCATTTAAATTGGACATTGTATAGTTTATAAGATGTAAGAGACGGAAATCAGGAGCAGTAGCTGTCACCTTGCAGTTAGTCTGTTCTTCACACTTTGCTGCCTTCAGGCCCTTAGCTGTTTATGAAGTTGTAGGCCAGCGTTTTCAGACTAGTGTGCCTCAGACTTCTTCTTCAGAGAGCTTAGAGTAAGTTATAAAAGAATTTGGAAATATTACCTTGATTTTACAGGTGGGAAAACCAAGGTACAGAAATGGGGAGCCAATAGGGCAGAAAAAAAACAAGTCTGAGATAAGTTTTCCCCAAATATGGATGCTGGGAAGAACTGCAAAACAAAATCACATCTCTAAGGAATTAAATGAGTCTTCCAGTGGTCTAGGATGGAATCGCTTTCCATTAAGTAGCAGAAGGGATTGCTTGAATAGCAGCAGTGATCTTCTCCCAGTTTCTACAAAGCCAGTGGAGGGGAGGAGAGCTGGCACGGGGCCCCAGTAGAACTTGTCTGGGTCTTTATTACCAGTGGTGCATTTTGGCTCATTACAGTGTGGGTTTCTATAGGTCACGTACAGCTCCAGAAGCGTCTGATTGCCAAACCCAGGATTTCATTGCCCATGAGCTCCCCATGGTCTGTGAAGGTGGGGTGAAACAAGGAGCTCTGTTTCTGTAAAAAGTAGAGGGAATTGCCTCCTGAAACCTGCCCTCATGCTGATTTCTTTTTGTTTGTAATACTTGATGGCTACATCAATGCAGAAGTAGGTTGACATAACCAGTCTGGGAGAGGAGACAAAAATTGTTTCTGGATTTTTAAAGGTACTGAAGACACCCGATCTCCCCAGGTTTGTAGACAGTACATCAGAGGAGATGGGTCAGAGAGAGGGAAGGCCATATAGGAATGCATAAGAGTAACATTTCTTGTATGGATCAGACAWTTTAGGTGTGTGTATGTGTGTGTGGTTTTACTTTTGTGTTTTTTTTTTTTCAATAAAGAGACTATTATTCAAGTATGGAAGTAGGAAAAGGAGGATTTGGGGATAACTATGTCTTTTCTGGGCAATTACACTCAATATTGGATTCTTCTGGGTTTGGAAGACCTCTAGGTCATGTCTTCATGCTGGTATCAGCTTAGCTGCATTTTGGGAGGTCAGTAGCTTAGTTGAAGCTTAAGAACTAATGATTTCACCCATTTTCTTTGCGAGGAGCACATCCTCTTTCCAAAGGGAAGACGCCAAATCCTCACACGACTGCCTACAGGAGAGTGGAGATTGGAGTGGGATTCTGCCTGTCTCATGTACGTTTCAGATGCTCTGTGACACCCCCTTTACCACCCCAGAGACCTTGAAGTCTCTTGTAGGATCTGTGTCACCCATCTCTCCTTGTCTTAAACCTTTCTCGCCTCCCTCCTGGTGGAACACCTGTTCCACACCAGCTGGCCWTCCTGAGGCACCAAATCTGTACTCTAGGTTGTCATTTCCTTCTAGGTGCTCCTAGTAAGAATGAGCTATAGAGTGCTCTTGTTCCTTTGTGCTCATTGCAAACTGCAACAAGCAAATGGTGAAAAAAATCACAAGTACAGGATGTCCCTCAAGTTAGCTTCAWTGAGATTTTTAAAGCAAAAAGAGCCAATGTCCAGAGACAGTAAGACGGATGTATATCTGCCTGAGTTTGAGTGTGCAGTCACCAAAACAGKAAAATGTGCTGCCAGCATGCAGCCCAGTTGAAGCTGTCCGAGCTAGAGGCAAATGTTTACTCCTTAATCTCCAAAAATAGACACACTTGAGGGTGCCAAAAGCACCAACAAAAGCGTTAAGACTGTAGTAATCATGGCAGTAGTGTATAGTGGCATTTCAAGGCAATGAAGCAACCTGCAAAATTAGCAATGTGTAGCCCCTATGATGACTACAATGATGAACACAGTGTCAGACAGTGGAAACCCGCCTGCTGCTAAGACAAAGGTGTTGGAATTTCCAGACACGTTAGTCCCATGYGAAGGTAATCACCTGCAATAAATAAAGCAGTGTTGGTTTTTTGGGTTTTTGTTTTGTTTTTAAATAGAAAGCAGATTATGATGTATTAGGCGCCAACTGTCGCTGCAGTCATGGCCCAAAGTGTTGGAATTGCCATTATGAAAGTGCTCATAAAAGTYTGGTGGGATTGGAAAACTCTGCCTGTTGTTGCTATCTGCTTTCAGAATCCCCTCCTGTTGCACACTGGGCTTGTTCTGCTATATATTTCTGCTAGAAATGTCTTGATGACTGTTAAGGAAAGGATGCTAGTAGTAAACAGCAGAAACCTTGAATGTGGTAGAGAGACTTGCAGAGTCTCTGTCCGCTCCAGGTGCTCATAGGAATTGGAACAGCTGAACAGGTAGCTTGCAGAGATACACAGACTGAAACTCTAGATGCAGACCTGAGGAAGAAAGAGCACTGCAAATGTTGCCACCAAGCAGATAAGCCGGTAGAGTCAATTCTTGGGACAACACATGTCCTGGTGGAAAGTTTTAAAAGTCCAGCTCAGCCACCTGAGCCATCATGACAAATACCATTAGTCCCTGATTCTGCTCTTCCCAAATTTTTGGTGTTTACTCCAAAGCAACATGAAAAAGTCTACTTCTGTGTACAGTGTTTTGTGCCTAGGCAAGATGGTATATGAAACACATATAGAAGCGTTGTGGCATCTTGCTCCATATTCCTTACTGAAGCTTCAGTTCTGAGTTTTGGAAGACCTCATTTTTACCCCAGCCTGGCCAGTAAAGATGGCAATTGTCACATTAAGTGACCCAGTTTTATGGGTCAGCTCATGAAAATAATGCAGTAAGAAATGTGGTCCCATGTATTTTTCAGTGTACTTTAAATTATGCTTCTGGAGCCAAATGATGCCTGTAATTGCATATTATAAGCCTATTCTTCAGAGATTTTTTTTTCTAAGTGCAGTTCTCACATCTCAGTGTTCAAACTGGCAATTACCTGTAATCAAGTAAGTGCCTTTTCTACCTCACTGKCCAGTCTGAGCCTTCAAAACGGGCAATTCAAATGTCTTTTTAAGGCCCTCATGTTTGAATTCTGGGGTCCCAGTTCAAAAGTGGAATACTGTCTATAAAACTTTTTATATCATCTACAGTAATATTAGAATCATAKTCCCTTGACCATCCTTAGAAAAACAGTTCTTGACACACTACCAGGATAAAAGAGGGAGAACACATGGTATCGGTAAAAAATGAGTTAACATACCACTCCAAGCAATAACATTACACTATATAGTGTAACAACAAGCCAAGAAGTAATAATTATTGGGAGTAAGTGGAATCAAGAATTGCCCCCAGTGTTGCATTATACTCCTTACAGTGGAAGAACCTCAGGCGCACAGTATATAATAACTAGTCTCACTGTCTATATAAAAACATTGATACAACCTTCTTTAAAATCTCCATTTTCCCTGTTAAACAGAGCGTAGCAGTAAATTGTACGAGCGCTGCTCAGTACTTTCAAATGTGTCCATGAGGTCAAGACCAAAAGGACCACAATGTTTCTTGTGGTGTCCTTTTGTAGTGGGAGTTCTCTTTGTTGAGCAAGGTCTTCATCGATGGCTCTGTTGCCTCCTCCACCTGTGCCCTGGGAACCTGAGGACCTGTCCTGCTCCTCTCTGACTCCACCAATACCAGCCTGTGGAGCAGGAAAGAAAGGTTTCTCCCTTTGAGAAAAGATGCTGCTTTTTATTGGACTTTATGTTGATTTAAGCCAGCAGAAAATATGCCCAAAGTCTTTTCTTTGGAGCTGAGGCAGGAATGAATAAGGTGATAGTTTCATTCTCCTGGCACAACAGGTAGCACATGGGCATCTGGGTTGTCCCTCTCCCATCACTCCCTGCCTGGTTCTTCACAGGGTCTTCTCCAGCTTTGAGGACACCCCATCCTCCTCTGGCCACCTGGCAAACCTCTTGCCTATGCCTGTGGAAGGCTCTCCAGCAAGACTTCATGTGAATCCATCCTATATCCCACACCTGGAGCATGGGGTTGGAGAGCTCTGCCCCACGGGAGCGTGGTGATTCAGCCAGGGCCCCTTTCCCTGCTCCTCCCCCAGATGAGTCACCATTTACCCTAAGCATCCAAGTTGCGAAAGGGGCGATCATGCCATGCTGGCCTCTTCCACAGCAGAGTCTTGAACTGGGAGCCCTGCTCTCCAGGACCACCAAGAGGAATTGCAACCCAAAAATGCCCTCTTCTTGCAGAGTCATGCTGGACAACAGAGGGAGATTTCTCCTCCCCTCATGACTGCCTGGATCCATCCTAGCTCTAATTTACCCATTTTTCACCTGTAATTTCCACCCCCCGCTTGAAAAGTAGGCGGTAAAAGCTAGATCTAGCCCTGAGGCAGAGCAAAGGAAGGGGTACGGGAAGTGGGAAGGGGTGGATGGATGGGTGAGGCAACTCAACGTGGGCGCCAAGAATGCAGTGAGTAGTTTTGAAGGGCACCACACTCGCCGTTTGGCAAGCCCCTTCCTCCTCTTTCCCCCCACATCTTCCCCTCCTGATCCAAGCAATGAAAAACAACTTCCTGTCAATAAATGCGAACAAAAGCTTGGACGCATCTTCAAAGTGATGAGTTATGTCGAAAATATGTTTCAGAGCGCTTTGAATGTTCCTGTAAACTGGAGGRAAATGATTGTTCGTGGCCCCTTGGCACTCAAGAAGGAGAGTTTATAAATAACCACTGCAGGTCTGCATGAATTAGTTTGGCCATGAGAAAAATGCAACGGGGAAGGGAGGGAGGGGAGAGGCAGAAGAGAGGAAGGCCTAAGAGAGAAAAGAAATAAAAAGAAGATTAAAAAAAAAATGTGGAGCATGATTTATAAAAGTTTATAATTAGCCTGTGGATGTTGCCTCAGGCCAGTGCCCAGCATGAGCTGGTCCTGCCTTGGGGAGGGTTCTCTGCCTCCTAGCGTGCCCGACGGAGCGGATGGCGGAGTCACACACGGATGCCGACGCTGGCTTGCGCGCTGCCGTTGCTGCATGGGACACGGAGGAAGGAAGAAAGCATACGGTTCCCATTGGTTTCCAAAAGTGAAAACATGTGCTGGAATCCCAGCCAGACATGCTTCTTGTTATTTTAATGAGAAATTCCATAATTAGTGGCAAAAAAAATAAAAAGAAGCTCCGCTGCAAGTGAAAGAAAACCCCTCTCTCTCCTCTGCAGCTCATGATGGACGCATCAAAGAGATGCGGTATTTTTACAAACATGCATTACTTGACAGGCTATGATGTTCCTTAATCTGTTTGCTTGAGGGAATTAAAAAGAAACATAACATAACAAAACAAAACAAAAAAAACCCCAACCAAATAAAAACAGCAGATTTTTTTTAACTTAAACAGTCCTTGTCTTAAATGAGCAATGCGCTTTCCACCTGTAATTCATTTCTCAGCAGTTAAACATCATTACAACATTAACAGCCAATCTGAACACAGAAGAGCTAGACTTTTTTTGTACAGCTATAAACTATAGGACATCAAACTGTACCTAATAGAGTAGGGGCAGGTCAGAAGTGACCCTTTCTAAACATTTACAATTCTCTGCATTCTTCTTATGATAGTATGGATTTATTTGAACTTTGATGCATATATGTACCCCAATAAATAAATAAAGAAATAAATTATAGGGTTTTATTAAAAACATTTCATCCCAGGTCTTTAGTGAAAAGACAGAGAAAAAAAATATTTCAAGAAGCCTTTAGCTGGTAATTTTTATTCATATCACAAAGCTGCCATGGATGGATTTGCTTGGATTCACATTCAAAAATAAAACCGTAGTGTTGCATTACATCTGTTTACGCACTTTGTTCTCCAAACATGTTTGACATCTAATTGCACAATTCCTTGGCTAGAGGGTTTGACACAGACCAAAGGCTGTTCTCAAAGCCAGCTTTTTTTTTTTTTTTTTTTTTTTTAATAGCAAGAAAGGTGTGCTTCAGTGGCTGATTGCTGGCAGATATCTTCTCTCACCTGCACCTTGTTTCCTGATTGCCTAGAGCACTGGTCACTGGTTGGGAAGGCATTTAAGAAATCATGTCTCTTGCTCTCAGGTATCTTTGAAAACCTAGTATATCATCTMTTGATGCTTGCTGCAAAGGACATGGGGCTCATAGCTGTTCCCTATTTTCCTGAGGACTATGAGAGTGAGTCTATGAAAGATACTGAGGTGGTGCTGCAAGTAGAGATAAGGAAAGATGAAAAAGTCTACTTCTCTGGGAGCACAAYGCTGCAAGGATGCCTTAGTGGAGTCAAAATTTGGGTCTATCATGACTTCAGGCTCACGATGTCCAGGGATGCTTCATGGTCTACAATAGATTTGGGTCAGAGCCCTTGAGTAAGGAGATAAATCAAGAACTATTTGAGTAATAATTCCTGGGAAGCCCCAGAATCAGAGTGATGAACCTTTGGATGCTCTTTGTAGTGTGGAGAGTTCAAAAGTGCTGGTAAGAAAGATTTCTTTTTTTTTTTCAAGAAAACTTGTCTTTTTCACAAGTTGATGTTTTCCATGGGGAAGAAATGTGATTGTGCTCAAAAACTTTCACATCCTTCTTTTTATATTTTACTGTATTTTATTTTGAGGGGTGGAGGTGAGAGGAACCTGAAATGAAACACTTCATTTTGGTCAGTTTGACCCTGTCGGGGAATATTTCGTTCTTTTGATTGAATTAGTTTCAAATCATTTCAGAATATACTTCAACTTCCCTTAGGGGAAGTGCAGTTCTGACTCCTTCTTTATTATGACTGTGCTCTCAAGAGGACCTCAATGCTCATGAGGGAAAGAGTCAAGTTTGTGCTGGCTGACCATGTGCTGYTCCCTGGGAATAATGTTAGTTTAAGTGCACCCCTGTATGGAGCAAAGAAGAGCCCCCAATAACCATAGGACGTAAAATGACCCTCCTACTCCAGTGCTTCATCTCAAGCAATCACTAATTATGAATTCTGCAGAAAGGGGTATAAGAAACAGAGCAACTATTTTGAGATCCTTCTCCTAAGTTTCTTTGTGTTTCCAGAGTAGCTCCATAAGACAGGGCATAGAGGAAAACTAGGTTTAATATAGTCATGAAAAACAACTTAGACTTTACTCATTTCAATTTCTATTTGATCTTCAGTATGTCAAACTATCTAAATAATGCTTTAATTCAACTATAGTAAATAATATATATTGTGTATATATATATATAATTTCAACCTTTTTTTGCTGTGTCAGGGCACAGAGCAAATACTGAAATGTCAGAATTTGCCCTATGAAGGGCATTCAGAATGTTATTTCACTGTAATTCGCATCTAAGTGGTGTCACACGTCTTAGGCAAGGAAGACAAAGAAAAGCAGAAAGGTGTACAAAGTTACTGATATTTTACTGCTGAAGCCATTGGTGATCATTACTCTTTTTGCTGGCTGGATCCTGCAATTTTTTTTTTCATTGTTTCTTCAGGTTTCCTCCAAATTGAGTGTGGGTGTGTTTTGTTTTGTTTTGTTTTTTAAATTTCACAGGTCAAATGAAGCATTTTGTCTTCCTTCTGTTTGTATTCCTTTAAAAAATGAGATAGCATATTTTGAAATGGAAATGGCTTGTCCCGACAATGCTTGCTTTCAAAAGCAATGTTCTGGTGGGGTTTTTGTTTTTTCCAGGCCAAGCAACTGACAGGATCCTTCTAAAAATGCTGGCTGAAGTGGAATAAGTATGTTCCAGCAAAATAAAGTAACAAGAGGAAGTCTTGCAATTTCATTAAGAGTGAACAGGGAAAATTGGGGAACATTTCCCTGTTTTACCTAGGGTCTCTGATCACTTAAGCAGCTAGTGCAAGGTGCAGTACAATTACACAACAGGAAAGATGATTTCTCTAATCAAGAATTTATAGCTTCCTATGTTTGTTTTACAGAGCTTATATATCTCCAAGGAAGATGTCACAGAGGCAGTATGAGAGACTGAGCTTCCGTGAATGACTTAATAAATTCACTAGAAGGAAGAGGACTACAAGTTCCTATTGTGTGTTCTACCCAGTCTGTGAACTGCAGAGCTCTGCCACAACAGGTAGATCTAGTAGACAGCTATGGACCTTGTAATAAAGCCTTTGAGCAGTGTAGCACACCTGGTTTCAACATCTGTCCTGAACCTTTTCATGGAACCTTGGCAAACCTTTCTGCAAACTCGATCCAAGTTTRGAGAAACCTCCATGAGGAAAGAATTATTGTTTTGGACAGAAACAAGGTGAAGATTCACCTTGAAGCATTTCACAGCTTTGGAGCTTGCTGTATCTGCCCATGCTCCAGGCTGTGTTTGCTGTGGGTTTCTTGGTGTCACAGATYCAAAGAATCATGTTGGCTGGAAGAGACCTCCAAAGATCATGTGCTCCAACCTCCTGACTCAAAACCTTACCTATTATTTCTCTAAAAGTGCAACTGATCTTTTACTCTAGAGATCCCCTCTGCTCTTCTGAGACATGACACACTTTCATCTTTCTTAATGTTGTTACCAGTCTCTCAACAAATAAGTCTTAAAATCCTGACCTTTTTGAATGTTTACTATAGGCTGTATTGAAGCCTTGATGACTATGATGCATATAATAGACCAGAGGAAACAAGGAATAACAAGTTTCGTTGCCATAGCAAAGGATGATCCAGTACTTTGGGATCTAAAAATATTTCCTTCCTATTAACCTCTCCATTGTATCTGCTCAAGGAGTACTGCTTGTATTTTTAAATACCATCGGGGGGAAAAGGAAGAAAGAATTAATTCATTATACAGAGAACAGAGTTTTGGCCTGGATGCCAAATAGAGTGGTAAGCACAGTGGCAGGTCAGGAGGCTAGAGTTGAGAGTGGAAGGATGGTTTCACAGTTGAAAGTCTGTGTTGAGATTTGGAAAGGCTTAGCTCTGTTATTGGCCCATCCACATACCCCTCACATGAGATTGGGATGATCCTTATGTTTTTCTACTTCTGATTCCTTCTGGACTCTTTTTCGTCTAGGTTTTCTGATGAAACATTTARTAAAGGCTGCTCTGTGCATAGAACCATTATAATGCTATTATTGCTATTATATATATATACACAAAAAAATTATATAATGCTATTATTATTATGCTGTAAAATGTGGTCCACTTGACAACAGGGTGTCCAAGGACACCACTTGACGAGGAACCATAAATGCTCTAATCTCATAGGTTTGAATACTGCTGAAGTTCCCTGAGCTTTAACAGTGATGGACCTAGCGTCCATGCATGCAGAGCTGGTAGAATTACATTGCCCATGAGCATTTCCAGTGTAAGCACGGAAAGTCAAAAAGATGGAAGAATTACCAGTCTCTCCCTAGTTCTGTACCCTTCCCTTCCTTGGACTATTCTGATCTGCTAGATTGATCTGTTTCCAAGAGATACCACACTCAGTTCATGGATGTAAAGTAGATTTATGTAAGAAAAGTGAACTCGAAGTACTTTATTGCTGTTTCTGATCATCCGTCATGTTTTGTATAGCATTTTAAACAGAAGTAGTCCTATTATTTCTGCAATTTCTACTTTTTCCTTAAAATGAAAGCTCTCATTTCACTGTTTTGCATTAAACTGCATATTGAGTTCTTGCTCTGCTGAGGTAAAGGGAGATGATAAATTTCAAATGGCAGAGTATGAGTTGGAGACCAAATAGGGAAACTCCTTGTTCCAGCCACTTGGGAAGAGCCTTGAAAGATATTCCTGGAACAATCTGCTGCTCTGTCAGCTCCCAACAATAGTCTTTGGGGTATGTGCAAGCGATCATTGCTATACCATAATGAGCCAGGAGGTCACCTGAGATGTGAAAGAAGGCTGAAGTCTGACTGCAATTGCTGAAATTGTGAAATCCACCTCTTCCTTGTCCTTGGCATGAAATTGTCAGGAGTTGTGCCACATGGCCTCACATCTACTCCAATGGAAAGGGCAACTAAGGTAGGACTCCAGGCAGTTGGCAGATGTTGGAAGCACACATCCACATCATCTCAGGCTTTGGCCCTGATCTAAGAGCTTACTGAAAACTGCAAGGTCTTCCAGGGAATAGCTGACTCTGTTCTTTCTCTGTTTCTTACGTTATGTTTTCCTAGGCATCTCTCTTTGGCACTTGTTGCAATCAAAATCTTTCTTTGGGTCRCGTTTGCTTACGTCTTTTGTACTGATCTTATCTCGGCACAGGTTGAAATCGGACAGTTTTGATTTTCCTTTCCTTAAAATGAAGTCAATGCCATTGGGTTACCGTGATATGTAGAAGAGTTAGGTTGAGTTTTCKAGCTAGTCCATGGCAGGGCACGTCTAAACTGAGTGGTTGATCATGGTTTGCCCCACTCTGAGTTGGRACTGGCAATGCTGAGCTGGAACATAACCCAAGACAGTGGAGAGTTTTCTAGTTTTGGGTGCTCAAATACAGCTATATCATTTCCTCAGAAGCTTGAAACCACGTTAGTTGTGGGTTTTCTTGTTGAAAGCTTATTATGTATAGAATGACCTCTGCAGTCCTCCACCATGAAGGTGGTTTGGCGGACAAATCTCCCTTTGCTCTTCACTGGGAACTTGTAGGTGTGTTGCAAAGCAAGATGGTCAGTGGGAATCTCTAAAACCACAGTACACGTTCCAGATAGACAAGCCACATCTGTGGCTATCCACAGCTTTCTCCATAACTCCTAGACTCGGCTTTTGAGGAGAGAGGAAAACAACAAAAAACAGTTGAATTTTTAAGTAACATCAGAAAAACCTGAATATATTAGTGAACCAAAGTGAGTCCTCCAGGACCAGTATGGTCCTTGAACTGTCCTCTCTCCAATTGTCATCTGGTACAGGCACATAAAATGAGCTGTGTAGCATAAGTGACAACCACAGGCTTSTCCTGTTTATCTTCTAAGCAGAATTTTGGCAAGAGTATTCAATGCCATGGCATGGAATTAGGTCTGTTTAGGAAAGCTGGGCAATTCTTGGATGAAGAAAAGAAAAATATCATTCAGATACTTTATAATCCAAAAAACATTGTTCTCAAATGAGCTTTTTCCAAGTACATTAGTGCTACATCCATTAATAATCATTGAATTCGAAGGGGAAAAAAATAGTCATTTGGAAGAATTGGAAGGGAAATCTACTAAAATAAAAAAAAATCTCCCAGTTTAATTTCCATTTTTTGTTGGGTGGTTTTTTTTTTTTTTTGAGTTATTTTTTGCTCTTACTAAAACTTTCAATGACCTACTTGTCCTTTTAAAAGACAGCTGTACAGAGTAAAAATGGGCTGTTTTGTTCTTCTTGCATTGTTCCTAGCAGCAGGACCCATTCTTCATTCTCCTGATTGAATGTTTCCCAGGGTGTCTAGACGTGTCGCCCCACCACTGAGGAGCCGAGAGATACCAAGGCTCATACGAAAAGCTGTAAAGACCAGTTATCTGTCTCAGTTTTTTCTCTCCCTGCAGAGCTTGGGAGTTGGGTAAAAATCAGGCATTTGGATTATGAGCAATGAGATTCCTAAAAATAAGCTTTTATTTTTCTCTTGTGTTGTTAAGTTTTTAGGTTATGCTGGGGTCATATTTTCTGCCTCTTCCACTGTCTGTCAGCAGTGGAAAACTGAGATTTGCACAGTCTAATATTCTTTTATAGCAGGACTTTGGACAACCATGCCAGAAAGTCCAAGCCTGGTGATCACTTAGCAAAATTTGGCAGGGCTGACTGGCTCATACTTCCTACCTAGGTATTCACTTCCCCTCAAGCTTATGAGTCCAAGACAGGTTTGAGATAGCTTTTCCTATTTTCCAGAGAAGTTCCAGGTAAAGGTACCTGGCCTAATATCCCAATTTTTTTTCAAAACACTTCTACTGTGTGAGTTATTTCTCTCTACCTTCTGTATTTTCCTGATAGGAGCCATTGCTGCCCAAAACCTGTTTCAGGTCACTCCATGGCRTTTTCCTTCCAGCTAAGAAGCAGAAAGCCATCCTCTAAGAATYTCAAGACTAGAACTTTGTTTAGGTGCACAAATGCTAAGCCACTGGCCTTTCCAGAGTGTCTTATCCCCAGACTTCATCCTACTCCTGATCCTGCCTTGTGTTTCTTGGTATCAGCCACTACATGGTGAGAGAAATAGTGTGACTAGTCGTTGTCTCAGTCTATGTTCAGCTGCAATGGTCCACATCATCCCACCATGACAAATGAGATTTAACATAGCCCAAATGAGATTTAACCAGCCCAAAGCTAATATCACATCTCCACTCACACCCTGGGATCCAAAAGACTTTTTGCTCTAGGGCAGGAACCGTCTTGCTGATGACTCGGAAAGCACTTTAGACAATAGGAGCACTACCCAAATAATAAATAGTGAGACTAATAATAGTCCTTATCCTTGCATCCCCCTGTAAGCTGCTCTAATTCACTGGGACTTGGCCAGGACCTTTCATCAGTCAACTATAATCTATTTTAGTCCTGTGCAGAGGGACCTGGCTGCGTTTCTCAGGCTTAGGCTGCTAATATGACTCATTCCCAGCTAATCATTTAGTGGCTGCAGCCAGGTGCTTCTGGGACTTGATGTCCTCAGTCCTGCTGCTATTCATACAAACCCAGAAAGCAGAAAGGAAAGGGTGATGAGGAGCACAAGCAGCTGGGTGCTGCTGTGCAGAGAAAGTCTCTGTGAGGGCATGAGAGACTCTTCTRGAGGGGTTTAAGAGGAAAGAGGTGGATGAAAGATTCTAAATGGTGCTGCTGTGGGGAAAAAGGGAATGTGGGATTCCAGGAACTTTGGAGAGATTTTCTGTGGACCCGTATCTGCAAGGGCCAGAGGAAGGATGAAACAGAGAAGAGATGTACGTGGCAAGGCCTAGTTGATGAGGGTGAGTGTAGCTAAGTCACAAAACACAACTGGTAGACGTAGCTCTGTCTCAGACCCATTTGCCTGCTCAAGCAACATGGGAAAATGATGTAGCAATGAATATTTGGGCACAGCCTTGGTGCCTTTGGTATTGTGGATGGGCAATAGCATAGGGAGGTTGAGCTTCCTTGGTTGGAGCTGGAAGGTGGCCAGGCCCTTGGGGGAATTAAGCTGGAAAAGCCCTCTTTCTGCAAGTAAACTCCATGAGCATAGACTGCTTGTTTTGGTGTCCTATGACCAACATATGTTGAGGAGGGAGTGGCCAGACCCATAGGGATAAACCTTGGCAATTTGAGAGAGAGGTGTCCAGGACTGAGGACCAGTCTCAAGACCTGTGGAGCCACTGCACATCCACGTTCCTCCTGACAGAGACAGTATTAGTGTCTGTGGGCTCTCCTTCAGCATGGAGATGTTGCTACTGCTGGCTCCTGCAGAGCTGTGGTCATCTGGACTTGGAAGAGAGGATCTGCGAACATGAAGAGAGGGAAAAATGTTGGGGAAAAAGGTCATGTACAAGGGGTGCAAGCAGCTTGGATTTGTGGCTCCCAACAAAGACTGTGCTCCAGCCTTGGGGAAGCTGTGGGGATGGGAAGGGGTATTCTTCTTGTCCAAGTGCTCTGCATGCTGTGATGGGATTCCAGCCCCTGCAATTTTCAAGGAAGCAGCACTTTCCAACACTGCCTGGAGCAGAGGTCTTTGAAGTGCAGCCCAGCAGCGAACTCAACCCCATATCCAACTCCAGCAGAACTACAAAGCCAGGTATTCAGGCATGTTTTCCAAAGCCCTGTAGTAATCCCCAGCTCACGGAGGGATATATGGCTTTAAAAGCCTCATTTGGTTTTATATCTACAGACCTTTCCAAGAGTTTCTCCTTGGCTGGAGGAGACGAGTCTTGGACTTTCCTCAACTGTAGCTATCTCTTCAGCTGGAGGTAGAGAAGCACCCACTTTGCAGAACATGGAAACTGAGAAATATACTTGTCGTAAGTTTTTCCTGGCATACCCCAAAACTCAGTTCCTATATTTGTGTTTCCATTAAATAAATGCAGCAGGTTAAAAGTGTCAATTTAAAGAGAAAGGAGGACAGACAAGGAGAAGGAGAGCTACCACCATACAAAAAGCTGGCACTCTTAAGGTGAAGAGAAGCGGAAGGTGAACTGAGATCATAGTGCAGTGCTCCAGGCAGAGAGAGAAAGGAAATGTGGTCCTAATTACTTTATAACTATCCCACATTTCACAAGTCATTTTAATGGCCCAAATGGACTGCTTTCAAGCTCAGAGCTAATGCTGGAGTGATATGGATAGAGTTCTCTCGCAGTGGGACATACGGTGCCAGAAAGCCCACTTTGARAAGAATATTATTATCTAAAATGACACTAATACATCCTGTTATTCCCTCATGCCATATCATGTGCAGAGAAGGGACCATGCTGTTAAGATGTCAGCATTCAGGCAGCATCTTTGTGAGGACTAAGTGAACACAGTAGCTGATGCGGAGTGGTCAGTTTGACACCCTGTACTAAGGGGACCCTTGCAAGTGGGTGTTGGGCACAATCTTCACCACTCTGGGAGGTTGCTGCCTGTTTTCGGGCTGACAGCACTGCAAACAGTGGAGCTGAGAGTTGAAGATGGAGCTGAGTGCTCCGTTGGTGGCATAAATCAGAGCTGTCTACTTGAGTTGCATCATCCTGACAAACAGAAGCAGGGCTGAGTGATACTTAAGCCAGTGGTTTGGTCCGGGGTTTCTCTGCTTTGTAATGTCTTCTTCATTTCCCTTGTATATCTTTGCATCCAGTGCTACATTGCTTCCTTGCTGATGGCAGCTTTCATAGGCACTGAAAGATTTGCCATGGCTTCTGGACACCTTACCAGAACTGGAAATGAGCTATGGAAAGCTCCATAAACTGTAACTGCTGGAGCTCACCTTGTGCCTTTAAAAATGTAATATTTTTCCCTTCCCTTTGTTTTTTTATTGGACTTTGAGCAAGGAGGTGAGAAGCAGGTTAAATGTTCTCCCCACATAATGAGTGTCTCTGCTGTGAGCTCATGGCTTGACTGCCAATGAAATAAATCAGAAAAGGGAAAGGAAACACAAATGCTGCTTTTTTCCTCTGCTAATTATTGAAAATCAAAAAAAAAAAAAAAAAACTCCCTGTTTATTATACACAGTGCTGGCATATGAGGAAGTGATTAAAGGTGTGATGTTGTTTAGTCCTCAGGTAACTGGCCTGTTCTGCAGAAAAGCTGCTTTTTTAGCAGAGCCTCAAACTCTTGCCCCTCTCATTGATTTAGTTCCTCACGATCGAATTCACCCTGGTATTCTTTGCTGCAGCAGGGAAGGATTTGGCCCTTGGAAGGCTCCAGGCCAGATGTTGCTCTTTTAATTTAATAACTGGAAGAGCAAGCCTCATTACCAGTTGGAAGCTTGTTCAATAAAGTAGATGGCTCTGTACTCTGCTCTAATGTGAGTACCTAACATTTTGTCAATGCAGATGACCTCATATCCCCCCCTTCCCTCCCCTCTTCTACTTTTCTAATATCTACACAGCCAGTGTTGGCTTGTATCTCCTGGTCTCATTTGTACAGAAATAAGGCTGCAGTATGAAGGTGGATGACCTCATGAATGCTRGGAGTGAGCTTTGCTAACATACTTGCCTAGGTAGTGCACACCAGCATGTGCTGAATTCATTTCCTCTTCCAAGCACCAGGTTGCATGTGTCATTTTTAAAAGCTTTCTCTTCATTTTCAAACCTAAAAGCTGACGGGATAGCATGAACAAGACATACCAGTTATTTTTAGTTCACTTTTCTGTCCATGCTTATGAATTGAGGCTGATATTATAGTCCTAACCTGCCATGTGGTTGCCTTGTAGTGTCCAGCCAATGCCTCTGCTTCCATGAAGATGGAGAACATTATAGCAGTGTATGTTGCTGCTATGAATGTGATGATAAATTTTAAGTGCATTGGGATCTGGTTAACAGGGAATTTGCCTAGCCCCTGGTGAAGGACTTTGGTTTTGTAGTAGACTCTCCACATTGTTTCTTGAGATCTGGTAGTTGACACCCAGCAGCAGAGGGATGGAAGTAGCTTTTGGCCATTGAATAACTTACTTTGGGAGTACAAATTGCTGCTTGCAGAACAACCCTGGGCAATATGGTTTTCTAAGGGACACGGGTAAGGCAGCTTATGTTAAATGGCAGTACAACATGTACTATATTATCTCAATTATGCTTTGCAGCTGTGCTGAAGTGGTAGCCCTGTTCCCAGAACCAGCCACATAAGGGCAAAAAGGCATATTGCAACAAATGAGAGAAAAACACCATCTAACTAAAACATCTTGGTTCAGGCCTCTTACACTTCCAGGGAGCTCCTGTCCGATAGAAGAGATGAGGTGCTTCTTTCACGATATTATTACTCTTCCAGAACTCCAAGCCAAGTCTCTCTGTCTTGCTCATGAATTTCATCACGGAGTCATCAGAACCAAATAAAAAGGCTCAGAAAGCTCTCCTGATGGCCAAATGTGGACAAGTTGAGAACTATTAAATTCTGCACAAGTAAAGAACTATAGAATTCCCTGCACAAAATTAAGTTCAGTTTTGAAAATCTACTCCCAAATTCCAGATCAAGAGAAGGAAAGCTCTGGGTTTTATTTTCCATAGATTTCTTGCAGAACTACTGAGCAACTGAGCAGCAAACCACATGGCCCTTGAAGAACTTCTACGTGTACAGAGTAAGCAAGCTAAATTAAACTGAGATGTTCTCCAAAAGCCTGATCATGATGGAAAAGGTACCATAAGATGCAACTCAACAGGGTGTTCGACTTACAGTCCGATAAAAGCAAACAGTGTAGAGCCACATACTGTATTACCAGCCTTTCAGTGTGGCTCTTTTGTTGAGAGTTCATAAATGTTGATCTGTGAAAAGGTTTAAAGATTAATTTCATATTCACAGATTTATGGAAGGCAGTGATAGAAACGACAAGTGGGTCTCACTGACCTACTGACTGACCAGGCAACAGTTTTCCCTCCTGTACTGTGAGAAATGCCAATATTTTGGAGAACAAGGAAGTGAAAAAAGCAATTCTGTTTTTAAGTGGATCCAAATGGAAATAATAATAATAATAATAATAATAATAATAAATCAACTGAAATCTGCAAGGGGAAAAAGATCAATTCAGATAAATTCTGATACTCCATTTAACTGAGTAGTCCTTTCTTTGAACAACCTTCTTCCCCTGTAAAATATACAATCATCTCCTATTTTGAAGTAAAAGCTATTTCTAACACAGGATCTGAAATAATTCATTAAAAAAAAAAAAAAAAAGAGAAAATCTCAGCATTTTGGAACTATCAAAAGGTAGGCAAACAGAACATCATTTTATTGTATATTTTCTTATGGAAAACTGTTTCAGTGGCAACAAAACTGTTAGAAACAAGCAAACAATGCTTCTAGAAAAAAATACCCCTGACTCTCAACACATAACCCATTTTCCAGGTAATTCTGTGTGCAATTCCTGCTCCATCACCTGTTGTCAGCTTTCAGTGGGATCCCATAGGTGCTGGGGAAGATCTACTCCCACAGGTGGCTTGCCAGGCTCAATGCTTCACCYAAACATGTCCAGAAATTTGGACACCCTCTTGATTTTGTCCATAACAGTGCAGTGGATTCAGGAAAATCATSTGTTAGCTATTGTGTGGTTTGGACTCTGCCACTCTTCTATATTAACTTCTGTTGGGAAGAAGAAGTCTAGAAGCCCCCTTTTCTAGACTAGTTTCCCACCATAAACTTTGTGCTCCTATGAAAAATCATAATTTCTTTTTTTTTTCTGTTTATCTAATTTAGGTACACTTCCTACCAGTGCTCCCCAAGAACCCATTGGCAAGAAGACTGGCTTTTGTAAAACCWTTTCAACTGGCGATGCCGTAGCTTTTTCAAAGCCTTATCAAAGGCAGGTCCTGATCCTCTGCCATCCTCCTGGTTGGCCACCACCAGCTCCTGGGTCCAGCAGCCTGATGGTGGAGCAGGACAGCTCACATGGCAGGCTGACAGCAGCCACCAACCAGATGCTCAGAGCTTCATGGTTTAATTTTTTAATAACATTTTCTCTCTGTGTCTCTGTCTCTCTCTCACACACACACACTTCACCCCTCCTTCAATAAAAAGGATTCTAGAAACACAAATCAATTATTCCCAGGTTTCAAATACTGGCACCACTCCTCGTGCAGCTGCGAGCAAAGCGTTCAACCTCTTTGGAACTGCAGTGTAAAGCTATGCAGCGAGGGGTGCGTGTTGTTTGTGTTTTGATTTTCAGCTGTGTGCCCAGCCCAGGGATCTGGAGCCGAGGTGCTCTCCTCTCTGAGAGCCTCCGACTCGTGTTTGGCTCCGCTCTTTGCAAGAGGCTGAGCTGAAACTCCAYGTCAGAATACACTGAGGACTCCAGAATCAAAACCTTTCATTTATTCTTCTTCCTTTTATTTCAACCTAGTAGGATAAAGTAGGAATGGTTTTCTATTGCCTTAGAGTGAAAAAATGATAGTGAAAAACATTTTCTGAGAGTGAAAAAAATGTTGATCCATTGGAGAATCAAAATTTTACATATCTTGACATTCACAAAGTAAAAATAGGCAGCTAAAATTGCTCGGCAATGAAGATGTCCATGTGGGATCTGAGAGACCTGCATCCTCGGCCAGTGGCTGGACATGGACTTGAGCCACACTCCACCTAATCTGCTGTGTACCAAATATTGAAAACTTTCTCCGCACAAAGTTTCATTGCTTTTTAGTTTTGGCAAGTCCATGAAAGTATAAAGGTTCTTGACTGCCTGCGCTAGCTGAATTATTTGTTTTTAAATATCTATTTCTAGGAAATTTGTTTTTCAGCTAGCAGTTTTCTGAAAGAATGAAGAGAGGGAGAAAATAATAGTGTATTTCTTATCCAAATGAGGTGCTGGAGGTATTTCCTCTGTTGTTTTTTGGGGAAAAAGCTTTGCATATCCCTTTCCCATTTGCCAGTGCATTGGCAACTCAGACGTGGGTTCCCTGACAGTGGTCTCATCTCAACTCTTCTCTATTTTCTTCTAATAAATAATCACCCTCTTCAAGATTCAAATCTCCAGTTTGACATTCAAGGAAAAATGAGATCTTGTTGTCAGGAGGTGAAAATCAGCAAAGCTCTACCTGAAAACAAAGGGCTAATTTCAAGGGAAAGCAGTTAATTATCAGGACCAGATCATGTAAAGTTGGTAAACCTCCCATTGTTATTTTTTTGAACTGTAGTGCAGCACTGTGCTAAGTCTCTGCCAACTCACTGCACACAAGCCACGATACCTAGATAGCTCACTGCAGATGGATAGAAGTGCACACATCCTGGAAGCAGGGTTGCACCAACAGAAATGATTGGCAGGGCCTCAGGGCTATGTGTTTTTGGCTAAGGTGCTCCTGTTCTGGAGTATACTTTTCAGTGAGACAGGGGATGGTGACAGTGGCACATCCCTTGTGTCAGTCCATTGGCAGCAACAGAGATGCTGGGACGCTTGCCCTTCCAAGCAGACGTCTGAAATTTTCTGCACCCAGCAGCTGTGTTTGCAGGCAAACACCACGTGCCAGAGGTGCTGGGGATGCAACATCTGTTAGAAAACATGCCCGAAGTGCATGAAACAGCTGAGATACAAGCAGGCATAAATGTCCAAGCCCTTATTTCAGTGTCACGGTGGGCTCTGGACTCATTCAGTTGTGGAGCGCTGCCTGTTCTGGACTAGGGAGGGCTGATACGCTTCAGGGGAGTGATCCTTGAAACAAATGACCCTGGTTATTTTTATTTCTTACAAAAATGAACGTGCCACGAATGTCCTATTGTGAATCCCTGTAAAAGATGCAGAAGGTCTTAAAATYGGAGTCAACAAACCCACACAAGTCAGGATGGAAATGCATCCCAGTCAGACAGGTCTGGATCCCATAACTATAAAGGTGTTTTATTTCCTGGAATTCTGACATCAAAGGGTGGATTTTCAAGACAAATAGCTGCTATTTTCATTTCTCTGGAGAAATCATATGATGTGATTGACAATTAAGATCAGAAAAAGATTTGATGGGCAAAAGATCAGGAAATAAATCTCCCCACACCATGAAATCCAGGGCTGTTATCAAAATCTATTCATCTCTGCTCAGCACTATGAGGATCACAGGAATTTGGGACCTAATTTAGCAGTGTTTTTTTAGTAACACTAATAGAGAATGGAGGAAGTTTGGCTCAGTATGGCCTGCTACACAGCTCCTCAAGCACTGGAATGAAGGAACAGATATTGATCCAGATTTCCCAAAGATGGCACAATGAAGACATGAGCTTGCCATGTCCCCCTGGCCATTTTAACCTTAGGTGGCCAAGAGCTTTTCCCACATACTAAACAAATACTACTGCCTTCCTCCTCCAGGATTTTTCATTGACCGGAACAATTACCAAATCTGAAAAATAAAGGTACCATTTAAGACTGTACTTACTGATTGCAGTGACAAACATGCTGGGACAAGTTGTCACTCACTGTGATCTGTTGGAGCATGTAAGAGGAAGAGAGAAGGATGACATTAGCCATCTCCAGCTCCCTGAAATTCAGAAGGGCTAGCAGGTCTACCTTGCTTGGCCTTGTCTCTACACATCTCCGACCATTGGGTTGCTCAAGCTAGGCTTGACGTTGATTGACCATTTCACTCAGAAGAAAGAACATTTTATTTCCTGAGACTGCTACATTTGCATGTCACAACCACACAGTCTGTGTTTCTCCAGCAACACGCAACCGCATATGTTTTTATTTCTCCTACAAGCCTAACAGCATGCAGGAGGCAAGGTTACGAGGCTGCATTGGTTTTTCCCACAAAAGCACCCACAGAAGGAAGGGACACATGAGCTGAAGCTCATCCCAAAGTTGGGTTTGGGTTGGATTTCGATCTCACTTTGACCCCACTTTGGACCTATTTGTGAGGGGCTTTGATTAGCAACCACCTTTTCTATAGAGGAGAATACACTTTCAGCAGTCGTGTGACCAAGACGTAACCAAGGTGGCTGTGTAAAAACACTCTTGTCCACAGTGTCTGATAAGACAGTCAGAAAAGGGATGAGAATCCTTCTTCCCTCCACTTTCCTTCCTATGGATCAAGCTGTTGCATTGGTAGTTATGTGCCTGCCAGGCAAAGGATGCTCTCTCAATATACAGTCACCTACCAGTTTACCCAGAGTTCTTCCAGTGGCCTCTGATGACATCCAGTTCCTATAGCAACACATGGATGCTAACATTACCCCTCAGCCCAGCAGCGCTGCCAGCTAATCCTGACAGTAATAGGAGTTACACGAGTACAAGAGAGAATTGGCTTCCCTTTCTAATTACTGCTTGGGATCTGGACAGAGTTAGATAAAGCTGATTTCAGGTGGAAGACTCTGCCACTCTCAGAACAAGCAGATGATTATTGCTGATCTTTTTGCTGATTATTATTATTATTATTATTATTATTATTTTAAAGTCTGCTCATAGGCAGCATCATTATTTCTCGATTGTTCCAACCTGAATGCAGGAAAACACCTTAAGCATGTGCTTAACTTTTGGTATGTGAGTAATCCCATTCCTTTGGCAAAGCACTTAAGCACATGCTTAATTTTAAATTTATTCTTGAGCACAATGAAATGTAAGCTGGTGTTTGAGTGCTCTGCTGGAGGGAAGCCAGAGTGCTCAGCACCTTTAGAAGACTCAACTCCTCAAAGAAAGATGCCCTGATTCAACAAAGCCGTTAACTTTAAGTACTTGCTTAAGTTTCAGGTGTAATTTGGCATAAAGTCTTAACCTGCAAAGCTGTGAGTAATATGGACAAATGCCAACTACAGCTGGTAAAAGGTTAAGGAAGATTCTCTCATTGGTTTTCAACAGTATTTCTTTCTCTTACTAGCAGCCCTCTGTGCTAGTTTCAAGTAATCAAACTTTATTCTAAACACAAAGATGATCTTCAAAATTCCCAGATTTTCTACTCAGAGGGCAACGAGCCCTTTAACAACTTTTGTTATAAAAATCAGAACATGTGTATGTGTTGCATAAAGTCGATTGAGGAGGTGTTTAAAAGACAAATGAACATACATACATATATATGTGTATATATGTATGTATGTGTATATATATATACACATATGTATATATATATATATATTCATCTTCCTGGAAATCCCAGACACTTTAATAAAAGTGCATTTTTGCATGTGTATAAGGAGAAAGGCAGCTGCAGGGAGCCCTTCACTAAATGCCCCTGCTCTTAAGCTTTTATGACCATCYCAGTACAAGAGCATGTTCTAAACAGTCCAATCTAAAAGCCAGCTCAGAAAGCTTGTCTTCTTGTGGGTTTTTGAGCTCAAATAGCTTGTGAAGCATCAAATGAGCCTCTGGTTGAGGGCTGAACATTGCCCACTCGAACACATGCCCATATAATTTTATGGAGGGGGAATTTCAATGTTTAAAAAAAAAAGAAAAAAAAATAGGAAGGAGATTTGGATCTGGTTCTCTTTAAAATATGGCAGCTGTTTGAAAGCTGCCTACCACTTCAAAATGTTAGAAAMTGGTATTAGTATCTCAAGCCTGGTGTTAACAGAAATGAAGAAATGAATATCATGAACACATATGGGGCATTGATGCAAGAGTTAGTGGAAAGACGGAAAGAGCTCTCTTTTATAGGAGTAACACAGTTGTAAATTATATTTGGGTCCTCTTCTTTCACTCATCCAGTGAGGATAACTGCCTGACATCTCTCATGGACAATAAAAGGTTTTTATCATGGCCAAGTGGAAGAACTGAGCTGGTCATGAAGGCAGCAATGAGGAAAGAGGGTGAATCTCTCTTGTTTGATGGCCACACAGCCACTTAGAATAAAGTTAGGTCTGAATTAAAGTAGCAATCTGGGTATTCTCTTTCTCCAAAACAAATTATAAAGAGTTGAGGTGAAGCAAAGCTATTATGTTCTAATCAAAATTTCCCAAGTGGAATCTTTTCATTTTTAAACTATTTATGTGTAAAATTTTGATACCTAAAAAGAAAATAAAAGCTGTTTTTTTTCTTAAAACTCATTTCCCTTTGAACCCTTTGAATTCATTCAGGGAATACCTTCCCTGAAACAGTGTTTTGCTTTTTGGTAACACTAAGCGGTCCAGTGGATTTTGTTCATGCAGTGG
Organism: Nothoprocta perdicaria; assembly: GCF_003342845.1. Lineage (NCBI taxonomy): Eukaryota > Metazoa > Chordata > Aves > Tinamiformes > Tinamidae > Nothoprocta > Nothoprocta perdicaria. The sequence continues at coordinate 1,776,003 of NW_020454450.1, forward strand.
TGAGCAGTGGTGGGAGAGAAGGCGACTTCTTGTAGCAGTGKTTGTCCTATGGAGTGACTAAAGTATGTTGTGACCACTCCAAGGACATATCTTCCTGGGAAGACATAGATACTATTCTCATTAATGAGTTATTCATGCCAGCAGCTGACCCGCAACATCAAGCATGCAGGGTGTGCTGACACTTCCTCCTTCGGGTCTGGCTCTCCTATTCAAACCCTTGTGAATACTCAGTTTCCCCACGTGGGAAAGTATTTCACACCTATTTGCGCTCTTAGCACGTTTCCCCCCGCCCCCCCCCCTTTTTTTTTTAGTAAGAACATATCATAACAAAGGGTTAATATATAGGCAGAACAGATTCGGAAGAGCCAGCAAGCCCAGGTCTTCATTGCTGTCTGTCATAGCAGGGTCTGTCTTTCAAGGCCTATATAAATAAACTTCCTAGTAAACTCAGCAATTTTGTCATCATAAAAGCTGGCAACCTTTCTTGGCAATAAAATAAACTCTAATCATTTCTTCAAATAAAACACAAATGGCAACAATGCGTTCAGAGGAGGCTGTAGATTGGCTGCCTCAACTTCTCCCCCTGATCACCCCACCATGTGCGTGCCATGCCAAGCCGTGATGGATGGAGAAATGCAGGGGCACTCTGCTGCTGGTGTCTAAAAGAAAACAGACCCTTTATCAGCAGCATAAATCAGCAATGGGCAAGGCGCTTAAATGAAATAAGAAACTGCCCTGATCTTCCTGGCAGGGCTTAAACAGATCAAAAAGTCTTCCTGTCCCTCTGCAGATCCTGGGGGTGCTTTCCTCTGCTTTCTCATACACACCTACCTCCTTATCAGCTCTCTCTTCAGTTCACCTCCACAAAACATCTCTRATGATAATCTCATGAGAAGGTTGTTCTTGCTGGCCCTCTGGGGTGTTGCTGATTGAAAACTGTGTTCCAGCAAGAATATATTCAGTGGAAAACCACTTATCTTGGAAAAAATAAAGAAGGGAAATTTTGCATAAAAAATTAATTCCTATCACAGATGGCAGAGTCCCCTGGGGATAGAAAAACAACTAGTCAGCAAGCAACCACTCAAACACAAGAAATGATTGCAGAAATGAAAAAGAAAGAAAATCATATTGATATTTTCTTCCCCGCACCTCCCAAGCACCAACACCACATGCACTTGAGTGCTGGAGCAGTGGGACCCCCCCCTGCTCTTTGGAGGCTTACTTTTCAAGAGGAGGAAGGAACATGGCAATGGAGGAGAGGAGGGAAAAGGAAAAAAAAAAAAAAGCTTTTTTTTTTTTATAATACGGCATTAAATATGTTGCTTTCTTGCTTCCAGGTTAAGGAAAAAAAAAAAAAAAAAGAGTTGATTTTACATGCAGATGTTCAGGAATCAGCACATTACAGGTCACTTGTCCTCAGGAACATGAAGGATCTCTTTTTAATAATAGATCTTTCTGCATGTTGTGTGCTTAGCTGATGAGCTGCCCAAGACACAGACGCACTGCATGTTTGTGTAGCTCCTCCTCACGTGGTAGTCAGCACCGTGTGGGTTGTGCAGGGACATCAAGAGCGAATCCAGAGCATTGCCGGTGAGGCATTGCTCAGTTGTGCRTCTAGTTCACAAACAAGCACAGTATGGTCAGATTTCACTCATCTGTAAAACAAAATTGTTGGCTCTTGTCCTACAGCTACCTCAGCCTTGAGATTGGTAGTAAAAGCATGTCACTTGGGCTACAGAGTTAGAAGACATGGTCTCCAGTACGGTCCATTTCTCTCTGCCTTGATCCACAAAGAGAAAATTTGCCAAGCATATTGTTTTAGACAGAGAAGAACATATTCTTCATCTTCACTAACTTTTTTTTTAGATCAGTTTTCAATTTGACACTATTGAGGTTGTAGCTGGTCAGGTTGTACGTTGCTTTTGAACAGTATTATGCTATTGATTAAAATCKCCCAACAATAAAAAAAAAAGAAAAAGGAGTTTGTATTAAACTTAGAGTGATCATGTATTAAACTTCTGCTCAAGTCAAATCATCCCACCCAGATCCATCATTCCTGCCTTTGATGATGTTTTGACAGCCACACAATTGCAAGAGAAAGCACTGATTTAGAAACGAGCAGCTTTCCGTCATCCTTAGGTATCTGAGTGTATTTTAACTTTAATTAGCCTGCAATATATAGATGTTTAAAGWGATTACACCTAGAATGTGCCGGGGATGAGATTTAAACCAAAGTTAGTCTATTCTGAAGCACGTGTAGAGCAATGCCACATTTGTACAAAGCCTCTGGCTGACCTGGGGTACCACACAGGTCGTTCTGTCTGATGCATTTACAGTGAGAGAATGTAGAAGTGGGAAAATGCTCTCCCAGAAAGTGGCAAATCCAGATTTAGATGGGCATTTCCCCCCGAATGGCAGGTCTAAGTGCATATATGTGGAGCTGCAACTCATAACTTCAGTGGATACTTGTCCTTTATTTACTCAAGCACAGTTATTCTTTCTTGAGAAAGGCAAAGTTGCAGCAGCTGTAAATGGAGCCAAAAAAAAAAAAAAAAGAAAAGAAAAAAGCCTCATGTTTTGTGACACAGTGATACTTTGAGGTCAGCACTGCAGCACCACAGGAGCTCTCAACCACCCTGAAGGAAGAGGAGAGCAAATGATGCTGAGGAGAACCAGACTGATGCTCCAATGCGACATGGCCACCCCCGTGCTTGAATTTCACCACCAGCACACCAGAGTGCAAACAAGCACAGGAATATGCAAGCTCTCTTTAAATAAGGCAGCTTATTTTATTTAAATAAGGCAGCCCAGAGCTCAGCGCAGATTAATTTTGTCTAGTTCTTGGCAGTCTCGGACGTTTTCTTGACAGAGTAAATTAGGCAGCTTTGAACTCCAAGGCTAGACTTCTTTCATGACCCAAGTGAGTACATTTAATGCTGGAGCAACTATGTCTACACTGGAGTGCAAAGAAAACCCTAAAACTGTGTAATTTGGTGAAGGGAATGTGAAGCCCATCTAGTGCTGGGCTATTTAACAYATTCAGTATCTTCCCAATTGCCAAGCAAAAGGTAAAAGCTTATTAGAATAAATTAAAATATTTTTTCTGTGTTTAATTGCATTCCTTGAAGTCTTCAAAACAATCATCTATCACACAAACAGATGCTTGCTAGCAAAGCTGAATATCACATCAATCTGCTGGGATCTCCTCAGCAAGAAAACGTGCACTTCTTCTTTGTCATTTTTGCACATCTCTCCTTTCCTCCTCCACATCCCTAACTGCCTTTTCACATTTTGTGTCTCCTCCAACTTTGGACACCCCTCCATCATCTCCTTTCCCCACTGGCTCCAAGGACCTCCAACGACCTGCAATCAAAAAGGCTTCCCTGTCAAGTTACCACCTGCATGGGATGAGTGGTAAAAGGACATCTGCTCCTTTCCTAAATCATCACTTGAATATCTAACACGCTTAGGAAAATGAGAAACACTAACGACAGTTTGCACTCTCTTTGCCCTTGGGAACTGTAACTGTAAGAGATTAAAAAAAGGTATTTATTTCATAAGAAAAAATCCTATCCAGAGGTATCTGATGGTTAGTCTTGCCAGATCTGTGATATTGTCACCTTCCTGACAACATTCCAGGTTAAAATAATAATACCTACTCACTGACCGATCATACAATTTCACTTAGCCAACCATATTTTAAAGTGGTACTTGATTTCTTCATCCTACGAATCAAGAAGCATAGACTCTCTAAATCGTTCTTTGACTTTGTGACATTGTTTATGTGGTTATCTGCACTATCAGCTTGTGGGCTTTTTTTTTTTTTTTTTTTTAAT
>NW_020454450.1:1779885-1787004 GCF_003342845.1 Nothoprocta perdicaria
GCTTGTGGGCTTTTATTTTTTTTTTTTTTTTAATATATATATATTCTGGTATATACCCAATTCTTCTTTGAGACAGCCCTTTCCACTTCCTGGCTCATATTGCATGAACATTTTTTTATAATACATCCCTCATCTGTTTTTAAAAAATGCTTTGATCAAAATCTCCTTTCTGAGAACTGAATGTGGTTTAAATCATCAAGTCATGGCTATTGCTAATAAAAGAACTGACTTTTAATGATTTTGTTGGTGCCTGTGTGATCCTAAAGGAAATCATTGTTAATACACCTGTACATGATAGAACTAGCCCCTTAGTGCTTGTTTTGTGCAAACTTTTTTTTCTTTTTTTATTATAACTATTTTTATAATTTTGATTCAATTTTCCAATTTGGGGGGTGATGGAAACTTGGGCTAAYGCAAGCTTGTTTTTATTTTTAGTTTTCCCTGTGGAGGAAATACTTTATGCAAAATTAAGGTTTTTCATGGAGAAGCTATTCACAGAAGCAACTCTKCTGTTGATGTTCACATTTTAAAACTGCTGTAGAAAGGTAACAAATAAYGGTACTTGTCAATGAACATTTTTACCTTTGAGCCCGCAAGTATCTTCCTTCTGACCCCAAACCTTTGCATCAGCGATCAAAAGTAGACTCTCTCATCCACATAGGGCTCCCAAGTCAGTCTTTGGTGGCAGGACCTTCCCACGTATGGTCTCAAGATGTCCTCATTCCTATACAAAAGAGCAAGTCAAGAAAGGTCTACATGCAACATGAATTCTCCACAGCTAACACAACTAGCTACCCCTCTTCAGTAAGCTTGGACTCATCAGTGTTGACACCAACAGAATTTCAGCCCTGGGCTGGGAATGGAGAACCAGAATCCTACAGTGCTTCTGCTTTGTGTTTCCCCATGCAGTGGGCGTGCATGCATATGCTCTTCATTAAAAACAAGTCTTTTTGCAAGCTACAGGTAGTGTGTTTTCACTTGGTAGTTTTTGGCATTAAAATCTTATCTTGTGATTTGCTAATTTTAGGGGTGGGTGGGAGGATAGGGAACGAATCTTTACTTACAGATGTCCTGTTTTGAGAATCCACCGAATCTCTAGGCAGTCTGGCCATGAGCTTTTCTAAGCCGGGGAATGCCACTTCCAGGCTTACCTCATTATGCACCAATGACTGGATGTCTTTACGGCCTTATCTGCTCAATTAGAGAGCTGCCTACCATCAGAAATGCACCTGGCATAAGAAGTTTCAGATTGATCTGTTAAGCATCTCCAAATATATAGTCTGACTCCTGATTTCAGGTAGTGCCTATATCTCTTTTCTGCACACTTTCTGAATCCTTCCTCTGTTCAGAGCCACCCTGTCCATCTGTTACCCTCCCATCCTACATTTGGACAAAGAAAAATCTCAGGAACCAGCCAAGAGGGGAAAAAAAAAATCTCATTTAATACCTTTTGTCTTTCAAGACATTATCTACACATCCAACACTKCATAATTCCAACCACTTGGTTTTGCCACTTGAACAATGCTGCAATTAGATAAGTGTGGGAATAGAGATGTGGCCCATTTGAGGTTTTGTTTTCACTCAGATGAGATCTAATCTCCCTTGCAAGTCTGAACATTTCTTTTACTGATGAATTGTTTATTTTTTTGAYTCTGGATGATTTCTAAGAATAGCAGTATGGGTTCCATAAAAAAATTACTCTTGCTCTTTGATTCATTGCACTTAAAGACTTTGTTGTCATTCTCTCAAGTGTTGGCATGCGATATTTGACAATTTTCAATGGAGAAAATTCCTAGAATATAAGAACAAGACCTTGCGCTTTGACTTCATTTTCTTTTTCTTCCTATACAGATGCAAATGGATGTTTATTTTTCATTATAAATGCCACAGGATTTTTAAAGGCATGTTCCCTTCAGTTTTCAGAATGACTCTTTTCTGGCGTCGAATTTGCCAAGGCTTTCGCTCTTTGTTCTCTGCGGATGTTATTCTAGCAGGCCAGTGCTCCCGTAGGAAATGCAGCTATGGCCTTGCAGTACTGTGTACTCCACTACACAGTTTGCTAAAACGGTTTGAGACCAGGCCATAGCCATAGCCTTGAAGGGAATGCTCTTCTCTGCCTGTCTGCACAGTTGGGTCAGGAAGAGCAGGAGAAGCAGTGGAAGCCAAGAGATGGGCAAGGCAGCTGTAGGGAGCTCTTTGGGGTCCCAGGTCCTCTCTCATAGCAGAGCTTTTCCAAACCTAATGCAGAACAATCATCATCTGATCAGGATTCAGTGTGCATGAAAGGATGAAGAGCTAGAGCTTGGGTTTATTGCTCTCCACTGAGGTGCTCCAGCAGAGCTAAGAGTGCCCTGCACAAAGCCCTTAGCTCTGGCTCCTCARCTGCAAATCACAGAGATGTTAGACTGGAGCATTAGCTCTTTCCTGCTGTGTGCGAGCAGACCGTATGGGTGGTTATCTCCCACCACAGTCTGCATATAAATAGCAACACTAATTTCGGTAGTAATGTGAACTCTGCAGATTTTCTATGGCATATTCTCATACATGACGTAGGTCTGTTTCTTATCTGCCTTGTGCTTCCCATCATCACTTTCCTTTGCAATGAGATTTACCATACAATATTAGTTCTACCCACTTGGTTATTTTAATGCCTTTTGACCTAAGCACTTTTACAAGCATCTCCAATCACCCAAATTGTTTTGGCTTGCATGGTCATGCTAGTTCCAAGGGGTCTTTTTTTTTTTCTTTTTATTTCTTTTTCTTTTTCAAGCAAGCTTTCCTCTCTTCCTAACCCTGCAGGAATCACTCTAGTTCTGGGGTAACGTCAGGTTCTTGCTAGAAGAACTTGCTAGAGAACTTTCCTGGTGGCCTGGTGCTTCAATCGAGCATACACCCCCATTTGTGGTGCCTTTGAAACGCTTATAAATAGATTGAGTTCATGCAACTGTTTCATGTGTCACCCTGGAACAGGGGGAAGTGGCTCAGATCTCATGCACCAATGTACAGGCTCTGGTGTCATCCCAAACACCCATCAATGCTGAAACCGTTATGAAATCCAGAAGAGATTCTGACATGCAAGTGCTCACCCCTCTTTGGGATTGTTGGGAGGAGGAATTAAAAAAAAAAAAAAAAAAAAAAAAAGTAGCAAGCAAGCAAACTGGCAGAGCTCCTGCCACAAGGAATGAATTTGCACACACACTTTGATCCCTTTATGATTTTTTTATTTGTGTTAGCCACATCCTCTTCGCTGCACCACTCAGCAAAAGATGCTTTAAATTAGATGAGGCTTGGAAAACACTCTCTTTGTGGCTCCCTTCCCCCAGCTTTGCCTGCCCCCAAGGCTTAGTATTGGTCTGGTAGCCAGAGCCTTGCCTAACATGAAACTGGCACAAATGAAAAGACGGATAAATAAACGTACAGGAATCTTGTTTGTCATATTTAATCCATCACGTTTCCCAAACAGACTGGTCAAAAAATATCCACAGCAGTGTTTACATCACCCTGATTGAAAGCTATATCCRTACACATAATTCCATTCCTGGATGTAGCTCCAGTTTCACATGAAAGCAGCATCGTCCTGTCTGCACTTAGCACTGCAAACAGCAATCTTTGTCTTTCTTCCTTGTCTCATTCCTGTCCAACTCAACCTCAGTCATTTGCACACTCATTTCTGTTCACCTGTTTTTTTTTTTCCCCATATCYTTTCTAAGGGGTTTTGGTGAACATTGCTCAGTTCTTTGATTTCTTGGAGCTCAGTGGTTGATGAGCAAGGGGAATTCATCGCCAGGAGATAATTAATCACTGCCCTAATGAAAGTGGCACAATGCAACCACTCAATAAGCAACTTGATGGGAGTTTGCATCATCATGACCTACRTGTCTTGCACTCTACGTTGAGGCTATGAGCAGCAAATCAACTTCAGGTGAGAAAAGACACCACCAAAAACATAGGTCAAGTCCATGTAAACGAGGGCTATTTTCCATTTTAGTGATCCTACATCTAGGCACTAGAGAGTAAGCAATTATAGTAGTGAAGTCTAGAAGGAACCAGTGATAGTTTAGGAGAAAATAGAGCTTCTGATGCTGTGAACCACCACATTTAGGACTCAAAAGAGTGAACAGCAAAGGAAAAGGAAAATAGGAGAGGAAGGGAAGGGAAGGGAAGGGAAGGGATACCATCCAAAAACTCCAACCTGCTTTGCATCTGATTCCAAATGAAGTGTTCTGCTTACTCCTTGGGCCTCATTTTTYGAATAAGAGCAATCAAAACTGTCTATTTTCATTACCACCTTTCATCCCACACATTCCCCGCTTCTTCTCGTGTGGCCACAATTATTCATCCCACTGGGTACAAATCATCCACTGTAAATTACATCTTTTCTGGTAAATGGTTTCACCAGAAAATATTCCAACTCTGGTGATTCTTATTCCGCTCGGATATGTGTATTTAGGTAACATACTTTTCCTACTTTACTCCCCATGTAGAGTAAGCCCTATATTGCAACATACTTTAACACCTCATCACAGTTAAATTCATCCATCGATCTTCATAAAAAGCTTGTATTTTTTAAACCTCACTCTGATTTGGTGGAACCCAGACGTGGTTTTTAATCATACGTATTGGCATTATCATCCAGAGGCTGGACTTTACAAAGCTTTTTGGAAGAGCTGTCTGAGATTTGAAAGGCATTGCAAAAATGGGCTCTGACGCTGGCATCCTTTTGGGTTTGGAGCACGTTCTGAGACTTATAGCCGAAAACCTCCAGCCTCAAAAGGAAATAACACATGTTTTTTTCAGACAAACAATACAGACATTTCCCAGGTGCCTCCTAACACCCCATGGAATAAAAATAAAGTTGTCTGATGATGCATCACAGATATATCAGCATTTTCATTGTCAGAAAATACCTGTCTCTATTTTTCAAGCATTACTAGCACCCTTACTTCTGAACTTGGGGTCTTACAGAGGCCTAAGAAAATGTTATCTCAAGTAACAGCAAACCATATAACTTTATAAGAAGTTTTTAATCCTAGTAAAAAAATAAGAGACTRTAAACCCATTTTTACCCTTCCTCCTTCACCTCTTGCCTACTCAAAAGCAGGAGCCGTTTCTGGCCTCCAGATGTCAAACCCACAAGTTTTTCCCCTTTTGCTATTTTTGCCGTATGCTTTGATCTTTCACAACTGCTGCCCAGGGAAGCAGGGGGGAGGCACAGGTTCATATGGTGGATGCCATGGGCTGCTTGAGTACAAAAGTTACCAGGGAAGAAAAGTTTTGTCTCTCATATCCTATTGCTTTGAGCCCAAGCAGGCAGCAGCACCAAATGGCAAGTTCTCACCTTAAACCATACAGGCAGCTGGAAGTGCAGAAGGGAGAACTCCTTAGCTCCTCCCCAAAATATATATCTCCATCCCAAATAAATCTGTTCATCAGCCCAAATATTCCTTTTTCTCATATATTGAGAGTCAAGCACCACACCATTAAACATGCTATATATATAGCTTAACGTATAGATGTGACATATGAGTCACTGGCTACCAGCAGGGCGTCTGACATTCAGGCATCCCCAGCTGAGATGAGATTCCCTTTCAAAGAAAACAGACTCATGTCCACCGCAGTGTGTCCATCATCATTCACTGAGTGATCAATGAACTGTATCACTCCACAATGCCTTAGGTTGACTAAYACCTCAAAATCCAATCCCTCTCAAAAAAGAAGCTTTGGCTTATTATACTAGATACTAGAAAAATAAAATTACAGCGTCAAAATAAAATTATAAGGCCAATGGGACAAAGGAAACAACATCTAGAGAGCCAATAYCCAGTTTGATAGTCGTGAATATGTATTTTCCTAAAGAGCAGCAAATAGAAGACCTGGCTGTGTCATCCCAACACGGCCTTACTGACCTGACTTTGAAGAGGTAACTTGAAGTTCTACTTCAAATGAAATAAACTCAGGAGATTCAACTTGGTTGCATGTTTYGTTCAGCTGTTCTTGAAAATCAGCTAGCCAAAGCCCAGCTATCAGAGCTGAACCTGTGGTCTCGTTCCCTTGCAGTCCAGATGCTGGCACAGGTCCTCAGCAGGTGGAACAGCTCCACTTCTGTSCCTCATTCCTCCACAAACATTCTTGATCTCTCTCTGTCCATTCTCCTTCATTTCTCTTCTCAGCTGGGGTACACTTTTCCCCATTTACCAAGCATTTACCAAGCTTTCCCCATTCACCAAGCTTGTTACCTTGATGGATATTAGGATGATGTTCCCATGGGCTGCAAAAGAAGCTCAAAGGCAACAACTGGTCAACGCCTCCCTAAAACCTCCAAAATCTCCATCGACTTTGTCTCACTCTCTGTCTCAGCTATCCCAACACGGATTGATGAGTCCAGGGGTAACATGCTTGTGACACTCCCCATGTGCCTGGTCCCTGCTGGAGATGGAAGCACATAGGCAGGAAAGCTTGACCCCAGAGTTCTCCTGAGGAATCCACTGGTGGAGCAAGTCACATATAATTAATGCTTGATACCTACTAGAGTGGCCCATAAGCAGGTTTGGAAAGTGGGTGATAAGGCTATCAAAGAGACATAGCAAAGTCCTTCAGAGAAACAGATGCCATCAGAGCAGCATGAGAAGAGTTATGAGTTGCTACCTTGGAGGCAGAGAAGCATAAAGTCCCCCCAAAAGCTCCACGCRGCCAGGCTCCCAACGAGAGCAGCACCTTGGCCGCAGAGAGCTGAGGTGATTTAGAAGGCAAAACACTCACATTTGTGTCGAATTTCCCTCTCCTCTGCTCTGCTGGCCCGAATGGGCTGCCTGTTGGCCTCCCGCCCCCTCCCCTTGCCGCTCGCACCGCGCTCCCCTCGCAGCGGCCGCCAGCTCGTTGCTCACAGTGGCACCCGCCGGGTGACGACAGGCAGCCCTTTGCGCCGCTCACACCGGCGGCTGCGCGACGAGGCTCGGCAGGCGAGAGCCCTCCGTGTCCCGGAGGAGCCAGCCTTGATCCCCATCGGCTCCTGCTCGGCCAGCAACCACGCTCATCGCAGCGTGGGAGCTCACCCCAGGGACGCGTGTCCTCGTAACCGCGCTAAGGCTCCTGCACACAGCCTGTGTGTGTGTGTGTGTG
>NW_020454450.1:1787295-1822145 GCF_003342845.1 Nothoprocta perdicaria
CGTCGTGGGCAGGCACCACATCATGGGCAAGTTGCCCTTCCTGGAGGCTCCTCCTTCTCCTGGGCACCGCATCGCTGACACTGACGTGCAAAAACTCACGGCAGTGTCAACGTGGTGCAAACAGGTGTTTCCTATATATAAATATACATATGCAAAAGAGTGCATACATACTCACACATATATCCCTGATGTGGCACTGAAACCGCTTTCCATTTTCCATTTAAAACTTGCAGTTTTTGCCCTGAGGCACTAGCGAAAACAGGGCCATAATACACATTACAGACAGACACCCGCACAGAAATCTCCTCTCCTCCAGCTGCAATGACTCTTTCCCTTGTAAACATATCAAATTGAGATCAAAATTCTCTCCTTCCAAATGAATTCCTGTGTCTCCGCTAGCTACATTTTTGTGGCTGTTTAGTATTCCCAATTTAGGCTTTGGCAGAAACAAAGAATAAGTGAATATAAGAATACATATGCTGAGAAAAGCAGTGCTGAAGGGTATTCCACCCTTACTTTAAATAGTAGAACTAAAATATCTTGTGTTTGTGTATACACATATTCGAATATGTCATGGTATTTAAGCAAATTTTAGATGCACAGATCACTGAACATTTGCTTCTCCTATGTCACATTTGGAAAAGTGCAAATGCCTTATGGGAAATGAGGAAAAAATGTAAACATTTTATTCCAAAGCAACATAGCTTACTGCTGCACTTTTCTGACTTTCTCTTCTTTTGCAATATATGCCATGCAAATAATGTACCAAAAGCTGCTGGTAATAATGTATCAAATCTTAATATGCCAAAAGCTTCTTACCAACTAATTCCATTCCTTTGAACCAGCATAACTGGGAGCAGGTTGTTTCCAGGTAGGTTTTTTTTTTTTTTAATGCCATGCAAATCAGGAGTTCCTAATGCCTGGTATCCTATTGGGAAAAAAAGCAAGAGTTGGTTGCTTAAGCAAAGGAATACCTTTATTAACAGATTAACTTCCCATTGTAAATGAACACCCTGATATCAGGATAAGTTAACCTAATGAGCCCTGACTATAAAATATTTCCATTACACATTATAGCTCTCTCAGTGCTGGTTCCCCAGGTTATCAGTTTAACAGGTCCCTACTACATTGTGCTTTATGGGACTCTCCTGTATTCTTGGATACCTTTTGGCTTGTGACAGAGAAAATGCTCTTGCCAAAGCGGTTGCTGGTGCCTCAGCAGCTCTCCGCTATAAGGGGGCACCACTGCGCAGCCCCGTGCTCCGGCTGTGGAATTTTCCGCTGAGCTCCTGCCATAGACGGGGAGCACAGCACTGAAATAATTGCACCGAAATTCCTCGGAGACAGTATCATATTCCTCAGCCATATCTTCACCTATCAATATCACTCCGTTTCTGGGGTTGTTATTTATATTATAGTTGTGCCCTAAGTATTCAACCTCATTGCGGTGCAACCTGGAAAAACACAGAGATACCCCTCACTCCAAATGCCGTGGGTGTAAATGGCTACACTGGGATAATAGCAGCAGTAAGGCAGCTTTGCTGCTCCTTTTCCCCTTTCTTTTCATGGAAAACTGAACTCAGTTAAGTGAGATATGGAAGGCTGCATGGGGAGGTGGTGACAATTGTGACAACAGGGCCTGCAATGTCACTCCGAGGCTTAAAAAAGCCAAGGATGTGCCACATGCAACAGGCTCAGTGGAGGTGGGAAAYGTGGCTCTTTGCTGTGACAAATAAAGAAGCTCAATGCAAGTGTTTTCCTCAGACCCACTTTTTCCTGGTAATTTCCATTGTCTCTAGCTGGAGACAACAACACACACTCACCAGCCRCAGGCTCTGGAGTCAGTGTTGATTGGGAAGGGTGGGTTCAGTTGGACAACCAGCAGTCTCTGAGAATCAATGACCCTCCGTGCATTCAAGGGTTAAGAAATGCATAAGGAAATATGTGCTCTGAGAATGAATTTATAAACCCTAATAAAAGTGGTGGGGGAGGAAATATAATCAGGACAAACTAAAAAATATTTCAGCTTTTGCATTCTTCTGTCCTAGAGGCTGGGAGATGCTCTCCCTCATGTCCTGCCAAGAAAAGAAATGGCCATAAAACTGCTGATATCATTTTCAGTCCCTCCCCACCCCCTTTGAATCTGCAAACCTCATCCCTGCTTCCTCTCAGAGAGGAGGAAATGGTTCGGGTTAAATTAGCGTGGAAGCTAGAGAGCCTGGAATTGGAATCATTTCCCATTGGCCTTCAATGGGCTCTAAAGGGAAAAGCCTCCAGGCAGAACTGGAGAACGAAATCCCTTGCCAGGCTCTCTCCCACTTACAGGTCCCAGTGTTTTACCTTGCGGGTTCTGCTTTAACACTTAAGTTGTTTTATTGGGGCGGTGGTGGGAACTCTTTCTTTCCTTTGCCATTCACAGACGGACTTCCAGGGCAAACAAACAAAATAATTCACTAAGATAAATACAAGAGAAAAAAAAAAAAAAAAAAAAAAAAAAAAAAAAAAAAAAAAAAAACCACTCTACCTTGGTAGGTAGAAATCTTGGAAATTTCACTTTTCACAGCAGATTTTTCTTTTCTCTTTTTCTAGGTACTCCTTCTTGACAGAAATACATGATCTGACCAGCTAGCTGGCACCCTGCAGGGTTATTGCTGAAGGCAGTAGCACTTCTTGTGCACAGCCTTAATGTTTGCATCTTCAGGAGCAGATATGCTTAAAAATAGGTCTGGGATCACCAGAGGGACCAAAGAGTGCTGGGTACAGACATGAYTCAAAAAATAAATGCAGGCTTCTAAGAAGCAAGCACAGGGAAGATGGAGGGATGACATGAGCAGGGGAGGGAGGACATGAGCTCTGGGAACTCATGTCTGAAAATTCAAGGCATTTACAGAAATGCCTGAAGAAAACTAGTTCTGTGCTATCTGTGTGAGATCAGTTCCCCCAGTCACACAGCAGCAGGAAACGGGCTGATTAAAACAGGGCGAAACGGAGCTTCATAGACGACAGGATTTTATAGGAAGGCCTGGAATAGAAAGACACTGGAGGTTTCTGGCAGAGGTTTGCAAGGCTTTTCCAGAGAAGCACCTTCATGAAGGAGCCCCCGGCAGCTGGCTTGATACAGATCTTTCAGCACTGAGACTCCAGCTGGAAGTTTGAGACTCAGGYTCCTCTGTGCCAGGCCTTGTACAAATACACATCAAAAGCAAAACTATRTCTGACTAAATCTGTTATATATCCAGCATATCCTCCATCCCTTAGCTCTCACATACTGGTATCATTGAAAAATAACTGTCTTGGCAGCTCCTGTAGGTCCCAGAGGAAATGATTACTTGGGACTCTGGTAGAKGCACAAAATAACTTGCACCTAAGGCAGGTGCTGTTTAAGCTTTTGCTGGCCTGAGACAGACCAAACACTTCAAGTCAATATCCATTTTATTAGTCCTYGAGCTCAGAGGTTCCTAGCCAGATATTTATCCTATGCTTTTGGGACATGGTTATATTCTATATTTTCATGGATAGTACTTCTAAACACATCAACTATGAATGAGCAAAGGYCTGGCATCAGGCTGGAGTCCTGACGCAGAAGCATCTCTTGCAAATGTGCAGAGAATTTGTGGCTGGATTTCCCCAGTAGCTTGAGAGCCTTCCCAGCCTAGCATGGCTGCATTTGCAGACCAACGATTGGCATACAGGCACTCTAGCTGCACTATCTGCTCAAATAAGCCTCTGCACAACACATTTTTAGTTCTCATGACCCTCAATTTCTCGTTATCCAACATGTTTTAACAAGCTTAATAGGTGGGCTTTAGAGGTGGGTTACTCACTGATACCTGGTTTCTGCCTCAACCCAGAGCAGTTGGGCTTTTGAGGAAACGAAAACATCACAGGGTTCCAGGAATGATGGTGGAACTCACCTCATCTCAAACTGAAGGAAAAGAGCAGGTTGATCTTGGTAGCCAAAATCTTTGCACTTTAGGAAAGGCCATGTGCTGCYCAGAAAACAGCAAAAAGCACAAGGTAAATGAAAAACTCTCACCGAGATTGAGTAATGCTAATTTGCTCCAGCTGACACTCTGCTAATATTTTGATAAAGTGCTGGTTTGTCTTCAGAACAGAAACTTCRCTTCGATTTTTTGCTCTCCTCCACCCCTTCTTTTCCCTTGCCTAGTGTCATAATTCTGGCGCAGTACCTCCCAGCTTCCTTCATTAAAGGGGAACATATGAAGCAGATATAAACACCAGATGAAAGAGGAGAAAAATAGAACAAACCACTCAACTTCAGCAATGCATGAAAACTCAGATTGCATCCTAGGAGGAAGCACTCTCCTGCCCCCTCCTCTTCATCCCCACTATGTGGGCACATTCTCACTTCCCTAAAGCCTCCCCCTGCAAACAGAAAAGGCTGAAAATCAGTACCAAAGCTTGAAGGCCTTCTGTCATGAAGCTGAGCACATGCATTCAGTTAAGAAAACGAAGAGGAACCAATTTAACTGAATTATCCTTATGCTTATTTTTCTCTTCTCAATAGGTCATTTTCACAGGTTTCTCCACCTCCAGCTTCTACCTGCAAGGTGCAATGAGTCCTGCACCCAGGAAGGCTATTTTCTGCAGCGTTCATGTTCTGCCATACTGTCCRAGTTCAGGCACCTTCACCCTTCCCAAATAATTTTGCTGATGTTGTAATAAAATAGTATCTACTGAAGGCTACACAGGAAAGCTTGTTTCCAGACAGTGACTACAAGGCTTTGGAGAAGTTGTCCGTCTTGGTTGTCTCAAGTAACCTAACCAGCCTCCCAAACAGACAAGACCATTTTACCAAATCCCATGAAGGGAGGTTCCCTGGRCCAGGTCAGTTTTAAGTTGCACTTAGGGGAAAAGACATAAAGGAATAATGTTGATGTCATCCAACCTGAGCTTTTAAAAAAGTCTGCTGAACTTTTCTCTCTTATTTTCTACTTCTACAATTGCACTAAAGATATCAACATTGCAATTAAGAGATATTTTATCCAAATAACATATGTTAAAGCAAGGCTCCAGCCACTACCCAACACTGCAGACTGTCAGAGCTCGCAGAATGTGTCTGAGGGTATATATATGATATGAGTCCTGGTGACAGCTATCTCCTGAAGAAGGTGATGTCCGTGTCCTTGATTGCCCTGACAGAACGTGGAATGGACTKTTGTATGTTTTCTCAGTGCTGAGTCCCATTAGCTGGTTATGGATGAAAGCTTCTGGAAGTCTACTTCTTGCATCCAGCTCCCATTTATCTACTTCCCTCCCACAGAGCCAGCAGGATTTGTTTCTTTTAACCTACTGTTGGAGAATAAGACAGATGTCCTCGCTGAGTCTCATTTTGAATGGATTTAAACTAGAAACAAATGTATTAGATGGGATAATGAATGCATACTGGSATCCTGTTCCAGCATATCAGACTTATTCAGAAAGAGCAGCTGGCTTCCATTTTATTTTTGGAGGGAGCTGCTTTCTAAATGGGGCAATGGAAGTACTTCAGCAAAGGAGGTGATCTTCAGAGTGAAACATGACTTCTGTTGTGCTTCATAAAGCAGAACAAAATGTAGGTGAGACAGCATGGCAGAAAATATAAAAATAAAATAAAAGTCATGTTTCCTTGCTGCCTCTATGCCCTATTTAGATCTCTTGAGGTGGGCTGAAGACTCCCAATAGAGGGGAGGAGTGTTGGGTTGGGAAGCAGGATACCATCTCAGTGAAAGCTCACCTCTGGAGGGAAGTTGCACTCCCAGATTCCTTTGAAAGACCCAGGCTGTACTTGTAAGATGAAGATCAGCCCTTAAAATAAAACAGAGATCAGAGCCACCTAGAAGGAAACAAGAAGAAAACAAACAGGGGTGATGTGGAGCAGGGCACAAAGGTAGGGCTAAGATCAAAAGAAAAGGGCAGGTTCACTGAGCCATACYACTGCCTACAAAACTAAAGAGCACTCTGGTTCTGTTGGGTTTCCTTCGCTGGTCTCTACACACGCCTCAACACATGTGCTTCTGTTTGGACAGCTGACTGTCACTGACCCTGCATGACCGGAGCGGTTGGTGGGCTCGGTGGAGCTGGTCGCTCACTGCCTGGGCTGCTCCTGGGGGCTCTCAAGGGCAGCCCAAAGTGTGTGGTCAGGGCGCCACGCTCCCTCCCAGAGCAGGGGATTACAAAGAGCACACTTGAGAAACTGCAAATGCATCAGGAAGAAGCAAAATGGGAGCAGGGCAATTCAGCATCGCAACCTCCTGGGACGCCAGCATAAATCAAGAGGGTCTATTGTATTATTTTCTTTAAGCAGCCATTAGCAATGCATCTATGTTTAATGCATGTCCCAGAACTCTTAAAAAACTTTGACCTCCTCTTGTCCAAATATACTTTCCACAACCAAATCTCCCCAGTCCCTTCTAGGCTATCAAATGCACGACAGAGATGGGACAAGGGAGTGAAACACYCTGTCTATCATCTAAGGTATGGGAATCAGTGCTCTTAGATGCGCCTTAGATGCATCTACGATGCTAGCATTTAAGRATGAACAACAGACAGGGAGCAGGGTGGCTGGGGAGTGCTGAACCTGGGCACTATCTTCATCCTCCACCCAGATGCTGGGGGATGTGATTGAGTCTCTTCCCACCTRTCTCCCCTGTTAATTTATGACTGCSTGGTCTTTTGGAAGTGGTCGTCATAACTGTTGTTTCCCATATTSAGAGGGAATATAGGTGCTGCCAGAAATGTACCACAGGACTCTTACTCTTTTTCCAATAAATCCGTCAAGATGGTGCAAAGATAGAAGAAAGCTGGGCTGTAAAGAGCAATGTTAATTGGATGGTAAAGTAAAAGGTTACTGGATGGGAAATTCAACAAAATAAAATTTTCCTCTGAACAGACAAAAAGCAARTGAAGCACAAGGGCAGCATCCTGTCACGTCTTTTCCAGGGTAAATCCTGTCTCCCTGATGATTGAATCGTGATGCCCTCACCTTAACCGTTCTGCAGACAAGCTCCCAGCTTATGTTACTTGAAGGCTTTTTGTACTAATGAAATTGCCACATGAGCTGCTGCTGACATTAAAAGTGGGCAGAATTTGTTGTTAGAGGCATTTTGCTGCTGTCAAATGCAGCTGATGCCATGTCTCCTGTCACAGCAGTAACTTGCTTAGTGTATGGAACCGCCATATCCATCTGGCTCTTGTGACTGGTTCCTTATCACAAACCTAAGGTGTGACATTCAAAAGTACCCAGCTGGCTGCTTTCCAAAGACAGCAGGCACCTCAGAGCTCAGGCACTGGTTTTMAGCCTCCTCTCTGCCTCCGGCCTAGTGGGGATTTGGTGTCTAGTGGTGCCTATTCTACCCAAACTTTAGGTCAAAATTAAGAAATGATGTGTGCCAGTCCTCCAGAGACAGACTCCCTGCAAGATGAAAGAATACAGAGCTTCTCTCATTAAGAAAACTCACTCCTCCAGACCTGCCGGAAACATGCATCTTCAGTCAGTGATTGAATCCGCCTCTTTCYGGAGCTGTTTGCAATCACCCCTTGCTAGGGATTAACTTTGATTTTGGTGTTTCTGGATAAGATTTCCAAAGGAAAAATTTCCATGATGGATCTGTCCTGATGGTGGATGGGGAAAACTTTTTCAGACATGTATCAATCATAAGGACTTGACATTGGAAAGGTCTTCAGTGGTCTCTTGGTCATCCCCTTTCAGAGCATGACTAGCCCAAAGTTAGATCAGAATACTCACTGTCTTGTCCAGTCCAATATTTAAAACTTCTAAAGGAATTCCATATTTAAGCCATCACACAGTCAAGAGTGACCAGTTCATCAGGTCAATCAGTTCCGGGCATCTTCTTTTCCCAAGTCTTTCTAAAAATCCCAGTCCCAATATCTAGGAGTTTACAGGTCCAAATCTCAATGTCTACTAATCATTCACTATTGCTTATTCTACTAGCAGAAACTGATGCAGCAAGTTGGAGGGCTCCAGACATTATCTGCTTGGAGGCTGGAGTCACTCTCTGACACTAAGGAGTTTGAGAAATAGCTGCATGCCTGCTATCACAGCATGACCCTGTTCAGTGACCCCGAACAAGGTCCACCCTGAAACTCCCCTCCCTGTTTTTAATTTCCCTTGGAGAATTACACTGCTCTAAAAGTTTTACTCCACTTACTTAGTTTGGCATCTCCTTTGCACTGATTTTAGATCTTCACCTTCTTTTTGTAATTATTAATAATACTTTTCTTTCCAGTCACTAGACTCATTCCCACATAGGCTGCAATGCTTCAACACCATTCAGTCTTTAATTCAATCTTCCTCTCTTTCAGGAACATCTTCTCAAAACACTGCCCTAGTRCTGCTACAGAGCTATTGAAAATAAAAGTTTGGAAGACTCAGGGGTTCTGACTAACTGGTTGTGAAGACCTTAAGTATATCCCCTTGCATGCCTTGTGTCACAAATGCTTTCTTTAGAGTGGCCCCAGTCAGAAGTATGTAGCTGGACAGGGTGTCTGGCATGGCCTTGGGTCTCAGCCACCTGTATCAGACTTCCTAGTGGGCAGAAAAAAAACATGGGAAATGCCAGCATTTGGCCCTTCGGTCATCGTAGTATCTAGTTTTTTCCACATCACAGGAGAAACTGTGTGGAGCTGCATGTGCAGATTTGAGGAAGACTTCAGAGAGAYCAAAACAGCCACTTGTGCTCATACTGTCTCCTCCTTTTCCATAAAACAGCAGATGTTCTATACACATTATTTTTTTTCTGACAGGAGGGCACCAGGAGAGCCCTCATCCTCAGATGGTCTAAAATATATATTTTTTTCTCTTCTGCAAGACTAGGATTTGTGAGTCCGTTTTGGTTGGGCATCAGTGTTAGAGTACAAGAGATATATGCAGCTGTCCTAGTCTGCACGAGCCTCTCCTGATTCAGACAAGTCAAGGATTCATCTGTCAAGCCCCAGGAATCAAGAGAAATCCTGAAATTCTAGTGGAGTAGGAGAAGAAGGGGACCTTCCCACCAGAAGGAAATAAAAGCTTGAAGAAGAAATAGGTTTTTCTGAACGTGACAAATATTTCAGATTTCTCTCCTTGTTATTGAACAGTGTTTAGTTTCTACTGAATGAAACTGCAAAAATGCTGCATGAGAAAATATTTGTGTGGACTGCTGCATGCACACTAAGTTCAGTGCAGCTCTGCCAGAAGATAACTTGGGTCAGAAAGCAATACAGACAGAGTAGGGAGGACACTGCTGTCAGCCCATGCATTAACAACATGTAGGGTAGCAGAGAGACAGAAAATAAAGCTGTGCATCCAGCTGAGTAAACATTAAACTGCAGCTGTTCAAAAAAAACTGACACTGAAGCAGAAAGGACCTGGACAAAGGAAGGAAAGGAGAGGGGAAAAAAAAACGAGAGCTCTCTAAAGGCAAATGCAATATTCATTCCAAAATAGCCACAAAAAAAAAAAAAAAAACAAAAAAACTCTGGATATGCTCTATCAAGACTGATCTCAGCCAGGAAATCCGCAGCTGGAGAGGGTAAGAGTAAATTGTATGTGTTGACAAACAAAACCATCTCTCAGTAAGTTGAAACACAAGCAGATTGGAGATATGTAAAACTATTGCAGATAAAAAGGCAGGGTCAGATGCCTACAGACAGTGCTCCAGCAGCTTTGTAACTGTTGGTGCCTCAAAAGAAATGCCTTCAAGAATTCAAACCTATAATTCCCTATCARGAATCCAAAGAAAAAGATGATAACGTGGATGTATGCAAACAGCCACACTGTGGAGGAACCTAGCTGCCAAGGTGCATATATGATGCTGAATCAGCTAAAGGAAAGAGCTGCTTTATAAATCAGACCTGTGTCCGATTCCTGTTTGTCTAGATCTGGTCACTCATAGCTATCATAGGTCTTCTACGGCCCTTGGCTAGCTGCCTGGCTCAAGGTCTTTTCAGGAAAGAGCAGGATTAGGGCTTAGGTGGAATTAAGGCTACTTAATAATGGCATTGACATCCTTCTGCTTCATGAAGTTCATCTTACCCCTAGGCATTGCACTTGCTTCACGGGACACCATTCTCAGTACACAGTAAGTAGCATGAATATGTTCTTATATTGCCCCAAGCCTAAGCACCAAGCACCTCTCCTTGTCCTCAAGGAGAGGGGACTAGTCCGAAGACCTGTGGCTTAAAGCRTTTTCCCAAAGACACCTCTGGCTCCAGCCATGCAGGGGCACCTGAGCAGGATCCCTCCGTATAGGGCTGCTGGATGAAAAATGGGGACCTCACCTCATCTTCCAAGAGAGCAAAGGTCCCAGCTTGAGTTCTGGGACACAGGTTGAGTGCTACGCCAACGTTGCAGAGAGCAGGGCAGGTTTTGCATCACAAGTGGCTTCCACACTCACAAAGCAACTCTGCCTCTTCAGTGACCAGAGGTTGCCACCTTCCCTTCCTTCTGGTGTACCCTGAGCCACTCTTCTTCTGCAGTGGCTTGTTGTTGTCCAGTATGTCATGACTCATGGAGGTCCAGCAATAAAAAGAAAGAACTGACAGAACTGTTAATAATCGTAGAATTTTAACCACACACACATATTATATAGAAGGCATCCACATAACTTCCTGTCTGTATATATTTTTACACAGAAAACATCTTTAAAAAAAAAAGCAAACACAAAACAAACACACAAAAAAATAAGATTACTACTTTTAAAAAAAGGGAAAAAGGGAAAGTAAGATACTTGGCAAATGGAAGAAAATCGGACCAGCAAAGTAGTGTTTTTCCCAGCAGACATCCCTGGAGAGAGAAGCATACTTAAGGGGTGGGGGAAATGAAGGGTACTATTAGAAAAGGTAGCTGATGCAGGCCCTTATAAAAACCTTCCCAAGGAATCTGCCTTAGCAGCTTTTCCCACAGAATTACACAACACTGTACAATAAAAATGTCAGCAGTGAAATAACACAGCTTGTCTTTGGACCCCACCTTTCCTGAACCAAGCAATATGATGATATGTTAAGGCAYCGTTGAGTTTTCCAACAGTTAAACAAGGGAAACCTTCGTTTTGGACACCTGGAGCTCAACAAAAATTTAGGTTGTGAGTGAAAGGAAAGTTCCTCCCTCCATATAAAGGCAGCTCTGTACAATTGGGTGAAAATTCATCCTTTTTGTGGCTACATTATGAACTTGATATTCCTGACTGCACTACCAAAAGGTTCCCCAGCCTTCCATAAACCTGCACTGTGGAGCAAGTGAGCCCAGGTGATTTATTGCGTTGGGAGAAAATCAGTTGAAATTCAGTCATTTCCCATTTGAGCTTGAAACTAAGCAAACTTTGGCTGAGTTCTGCTTTGGATTTGCTTTGGGGTGAAGCTGAAGCACAAAGCAAAACTTGGGGGAAGACGAAGGAGCAGAGAGGGAAACCAGGTATGCTGGAACAAAAACAACTGTTTTCCTGAACTCGGGTGAACCCAAACCACTGACCTTTACGCACATCCAAGGCCCTCTCCACACCAGCCTGTAGCATATAAATCTAACACCAGGCGTGGAACTGAACTTCAACATGGTTTCAACCACATGCAATTAACTCAATTAAAGGTTTGGTTTGGAGACCTGCTTAAGTTCTGCCCGTGTTTTAAATTTTAACAGGGAGAAAACTTGTTTTTCCAGCAGATGTTGCCATTTTTGCAGGGGGGTCTATTGGGGGCTGCATGCTCAGGAAAGTTGCGTGATTGGGCTACTAGCAAAAGCAGGAGAAAGGTTTGTTGCAAAGATGAAATGCATTAAAGAAGCTCACATGCTTTCTGATCATGCTGTGCCAAGCATCAATAAATGTGACCAGCTGAAACTGCCTCCCAAAAATAAAAGCAGAGGGGGGCGAGGGTGGGGGGAGACTGCTGGAACCCAGAAGTATTTCAAAAGAAAACAAAATTTGGAAACATTTGTGGAGTCGAACCAGACTTTGGTGATTATCTTGTAATTATTCATGGTCGAGAGGCCATAAAAAACTCCAAGACTTAAACAAGCTTATTTGTTTGTTTGTTTGTTTGAGTAAAATTGCTAATGGTGATGGTTAATGGAAAAAAAAGGAAGAAAATYTTATAATTGACACACAATACCCCCACCTCCACTAGATTCCAAGCCAAACAGCAAAATCCATAGACTTATTGCTATGGTCCTTACATGAATTTTATCCATAAACTGATCTTTCAAATCCTGAGTAGCTGCCAGGAATGCCTCTATTAAAAAGAGAGAGAAAAGATATCCTCAAGGTTTGTGAAATGTATTTCCCTCTGAGCTATAGTCCAACTTTTTTGCTGGCATGGAGGGCAAGCAAAAACAAACAAAAAAAAAAGAGCACACTGTTTTCTCATCTTTTAAATATGCACTTTTAAGAATGACTTGGGAGATGCTCTGAAATTGCTCTGATCCCATTTCAAGTCCTGCCTTCAATGTGAAAGTGAACTCAGGAGTCCAAGTGTTTTTGYGAGCAGGAGACTTGTACCTTGTCAAACCCATGGTAGGATGTGATTTCCCTGGCTTCTCCTACTACTGTTCTTCCTGCTTCCTTGGCTGCTAGCTGTGAATATCAAAGGATAACTATTCTGCAGAGTCCCTACCTGGGAAAAGGTGTCATGTTGCTTTGCTGATTAGCAAGAATAACTCAACACTTCTTCCAGACAGGTCTTGAGTTTTTGGACCAAGTATCAAGGAGAAACCAGCAGGGCTGCTTCCATAAAGCTTCTTCAGCAATAAAATGTATTAGTTCACTCAATAGTCCTGTTGGCCTGGGAGAGGACAGGCCACTTAGGAACGTTAATTTCCCTGAAGATGAAGTGATTAAAGCAGTTCTGAAGATGGCTGTTTAAGCAGGAACGCACAGTGCCAAAAGTCAAAGCCTGGGTTCCTCAAATAGTGGCCCAGGGCTGGAAGCAGATTAAGACTTTGCAAGGTTGCAGGTCTGATGTCTCAGACCTGCCTGCTGGTGATGCTGCACTTCTTACCCTCTGTTTGGTCACTGGAAGCACCATCTGCAGTCTGAAGTTGTTCCTGGCAGTAAAGACAGTTCCTAACCTGGCTGGGTGACTCCTCGTAAAATTACCCAGAAAGCCAGAAATGAGAATCTTTAGGGTATAAGACTATATCAGAACCTCACAAATATCTTATAATAGGATCTAGGATGTACTTCTCTACTTGCTTCTCCTCTTCTCCCTTCACCTTTAGATACCACATATAAGAGGTTAGTTATTTGAAAAGCTATTCTGAGGTCCCTTCCAACCTTCGGCATTCTATGATTCTATGATTCTATGATTCTATTCACCTGGCATAGCAAAGGTTCATCATCTTGAGCCTGCAGAGCAGACTGCAAACTTCCATTTCCAGCATTCCTCAATGGCAAAAGACTCATCTGCTTCCTCTCCAAAGAAGGCTCAAGTCTTCCCATCAGCATTTGCCTTGAAAGGAATGGTCAGGACAGGTTAGGGATACCTTGGCAAAGGGAGAAATCCCGAAGGAGTCGTTCCTGCTGCTACCTCACAGCGATGGCAAACACTGACCAACAGCAACAGCCGCTTGCCCAGTATGCCCCAACTCCAGTGCAGTCAAGCAACTGACAGCCAGCAGCGTATGGACCTCTCTACCCAGGGGAGAGATACTTGCCTTCAGAAAAGTCCTCAGGCCATCTGTGGCTGCTATGCCAAAGAGGCTCTGTCCATCCAAAGGTGTTGAGATCCATGTGGTGGATCTGAATGGTGTAGTCAGAAAGATCCCATCTGGGCAATAGCATTTCAGCAGCTACCTCCCTCTGACTGCCAACAGGTATTGATATTGAGCTGAAGCTTGAAGCTTTATCTGTTGCCTGGTATTCTAATTTGTCKTTCATACAGCATAAAAACACAAGTTTTCCAGGCAAAAGAAACAAAAAAAGTGATGATTGACTGTTACTGCTGCTTCTATTTTTCCACTAGACTTGTTCCTTGTACAGTTGTAACCAAATAGACTGTCTAACAGCCAGTGCTGTTTATTCCAAAACAGTATGGATTTCCCATTAATAATTTAAAAAACAGAGCATAACTTTCCTTGCTTAGCATGACACATAGTCGTGCTAGGATACAATACCAGAGAAAGTCCCGAGGAACACTGCTCTTGCCCAAAGAAAGATCAATGAGAAATAAGTTGCCTTTTGCTTCTGGTAAATGATATATTTTTTTAAAAAAAGCATCTCCAGTCTAAGCTGCAAAATGCTTATTTTTTTCCTGAAGTATTTACTACACTATATAGATAAATCCTTTTTATTCCCACCTTCTAGTATTTTTTCTCACTGCTCCACATGTATATCCCTCCATTTATACTTGAAATTAGTTTCTGAAACAATTTCTGGTGAGAGCAGAAGACATCCAGGATGATGCTGATCTTTGCATACGCAAGTTGGGGCTAACTCTCATCCTAGCTATGAGGAATAAAATGCAAAGCAGAAGAGAGTAACTGTTTCCATCCACCATGGAAATGAAAAGTTGCTGTTGGTATAAGCTGCAAGAGACACCTGAGGAAACTTTCTGCTGAAAAATATCAAGCATGAGAATGAAGTATGGAGGAGAGCGGGAACTTACTGCACAGCAGGTTCAATGCACATCCTCAGGAATATCTTAGGTAGGGTTTGCCCTTCCTTGGAGCAAGGCAGTAGGATTTTCTTCAACTTCTGTTCTCTACGAACTCTTTCTGGCACAGTTAATGGAAAAAGCTCCATCACTGGGCCCACAAAGGTCACTTCCATGTTGGATGAGATGAAAGAGTAGCATTGTGACACATACCGCTGACCAGGGAGTAAACCTGGGGATAGTGGAAGCAGTTGGGAGGCAGGGTAGGATGRAAGGAAAGGCAAAACCCTGAGCCTGAGCCAGGCAGAGCTCACCATACAAATGCAGAACGCAACAGAGGAACARTGGGGTGGGATTAACTGGCAACTGGGCTGACAAAGAAGACACAGAAGGTTTCTACAAGCGGGACCATACAGCGAGCCCCAGGGCAGTGCTAACGCTTCCTTGAAGTCAAATCACCGCAGCGGGAGGTGAAATCTGAAAGATATTCCTATTGCCTGCGAAGCCACATGGCAAGTTTGCTGTTTGTGTCTGTGTTTACTTCTCGGAGAGTTTCTTTCCTTGYGCCCCAGGGAACTGATTGAACGCAAGCTCCAACCTTCTCATGGAATAAAAATTAACTCCTGGATCTTGGCAGCTCCGGGAAGAGACCAGCTCCTGCTGAATTTCAGGCTGACAAAAGGTCCATGAGCCAAGACATTCAAACAGCAAATGCTGTGTGCCTCACACCAGCCCAGGATCCAGGCACTCTGGGTTTGTCCTCTGACTCCTGACCTCTTGGTTTAACCACCTGCTGTATATTGTCCAAACCCTAAATTGCAAGTTGTTTGAGCAATCTGGTCTATAGTGATATACAGCACAGCAGGGCTTTCAGTTTYGTTTGGGGCCCACTCTACTCTCACTGTAGAAAAAGCCATCCAGATTACTGGGAGCCTGTAAGGCCCACAACTGACAGCACTATACCGCCTTTGAAGGTGAAGAGGAAGAGGCCGTGGGGTTCAAAAATAGAAGCCAAAGAGACAGCACTGTCCCAGAAATCAAAGTAAAATGGAATTTGTCTGAGCCCAGTTTTCCGATGGGCTTTTAAATTCCTAAACTAATTGAAATCCGCTGGTACGGACTGGTTTTGCTTCTCTGCTGGACCACGCCAACTTGCACAAAGCTCTGACCCGTGCTCTCAGTGGCTACCTTGGTTTTAACAGAGCATGAGTAATGATTGAAACACATGGTGACTGGGTCAATTGGGAAAGTTTCATAACAAATCCTTTCTCCTTACTCCCGATGGGGATAAAGCAACGTCAATGCCTGGTGATTGCAGGGAAATGAATCGCCAGTCCCAGACTTCCTTCACCCCAACATCATGCCGCTGTCATTCCCATTCCTGCTACCAATGAATCACAATGTGCATGTGGAGTGCTTGTCCGCTTCATCCTGGTTCGGACCAGAGAGCACTTGGACAAAGGAAAGTTGCAGGAGAAGCTTGAGTTGCAGAGTCCACCCTGTGTCTGGAGGTTTCCAGGCTAGTAGCTACCTGTAGGATCATCATGCAGCTAAGCACTGTGGAGGCCTGAATCATGTTAAGTCAGAATTCATCATGCTCTCCCTTTTCCTGTTCCTGCCTCTAGAGAAGGCAAATGGACATTTAATGTACAGCTGAGGATGAAATGCTCATGTACCAATACACAGCTGGAAACATTGCAAATGTCCTCTTGAGAGCAGCAGATGRTCTAGAATGAAGTGGTGGTGAAGAGTGGAGCAGCTTAGGCTCAAAATGCCAACTGTTTGGTAGAATAAGAGGAAACCAGGGCTATTTAACCAGATCCATTTAGTAGTCTAAATCTCATTTGGAAGAGAGGTGGTATCTGGCAGAGCACAAGATCCAGTTGATTTGTAACCTAATCTTCTAATGACATTTGTGGCAAATAAACTTTTCCATGGAAACTTATCTGCAGAGTGATACGAATGCCAGATGCCTTGATTCAATTACCGCATATAATATGTTTAGCTATGTTCAAACATCTGACCSATGCTAACAAGACTGGGTACTTCAAAGCCATGTGAATCATCCTTCATACCAAAGAAAAGGAACATCAGAAGAGCCAAATTCACAGCGGACACCCATTGATGTTCCATTTGCCAGCAAGCTTGCCATTTTCACAGGCCTTGGAAATGCATCGCCACTGAAGTCATCTTTTCCAAATGGCAGGGTGGTGTTGTCCACATATTCCTTTTGGACCCTGAAGAGGGTCTATGGAGTCTCACATGCAAGAACTKCCAGACAAGGCTGTGCAGCTAGTTTTGTGCTGGTTCAGAGCGGACTGGTGCGTACTCACAATGTTTCCGTGACGCTTTCAATGCTCTCTGCTAGGGATCAAACACAAATCCTCCAGGATTTCATATTGGCACAAAWCTCCTTTGAGCGTTACAGAAGTCATAATGCACAAATATTCTCCAACTAGGCTGTATTTGTCTTTGGATCGTCRATGTTACAAGTGTAACGTTGGAGGATGAAATGCACCTGTCGCACCTCATTCCTTTAGGTCTTTCCTGGTACATACACAGAGCAAAGGGATTCATGTGCCAGCAATGGGAAGATTAAAATTTCCTGGAATTGTTTGTATTGGCACAGCTGTTTTTGCTGACATCTCTGCAACGTTCCCACTCTACAATGCATGAAATATTTAGGGTCATCATGAAACAAAACATTTATCAAACACAAAGCTCCCTGAACTCCTAGAAAAGAAGGAATTCCCAGCAAGATGTACCAGATTGTGCTTCAGGCTACCAAGTTAAAATAATTCTCAATTCATAGTTTTTTTTTTTTTTTAAGCTACATTTGGGGTCTGCATGTTGCATGATTTGGACAGTCCACTGCAGTATTACACCATGAAAGCCAGGATATTGCTGGACATACATGTCCATGCATGAACATGCAGGTGGCCTAACTTCAAACTGGTGTCAGTAGCTAGCTAGGGTACAGGAGAACTGCTTTGATGTTTTTGCTTTAAGGAAGTTGCAATAATGGAGGATGGTGATTATAGGAACTGGTATTAGGCATGGAGCTGGAGTAATTGAAAACTTCTGCTTTGCTAGGTGGCATTTATAAGAAGCCGTATTTGGTTGCTTTGATGAACGCAATGACTTGAACACCTTTAGACAACGGAAAGCCTTGCAGCATATTAATTATAAAGCAAAATTCCTTTCCAGGTCAGAAAGGGGGAAAAGTCTCTGGAACAGAGTGTCCAAGTGCTAGGCTGGGATAAGACTTCGGAATTGCACAAAGCCAAAGAGCACCGTAGGCTGCTCTGTGTGAATTCTTCAGTCTTGAACCTTATCCTTCTTACTAGGACACTGATGAACAGCTCTCATTAAAAAAAAAATAATAACTTAAACATAATTATTTGGGTCCATATTGTACTTATTTCAGTGAAAAAGTAAAGAAGGCAGTAGTTATTGTGTAGAATTGTTGGGGCTGGATTTGTTTTGTTTTGTTCTGTCTTTTCTATTGTGTTTCATCATATGGCTGGAATAATGTACTACTTGTCAAATCATTACAATTTCACTGGAACACAAACAGAAGAGGAAAAATACTATGTCCCAACCAAGATCAAATTGCAACTACCATTAATAATTTTAAAATAAAATAAAATAAAATAAAATAAAATAAAATAAAATAAAATAAAATAAAATAAAATAAAATAAAATAAAATAAAATAAAATAAAACAAAACAAAACAAAACAAAACAACTTTTGGACCACGTAACAAAACACTCACTATAGACAATAAAATGGATTAATATTAATATGATCAAATGTAACAGAAAAAATCAGAAACTGCTTTCATACTGAAAAATGTTGAAATTCTGATTTTTTCCCAAATTAAAAATTGTTGGTAAAAACTTTGTAGGAAATGAATAAACTATGAATCTATTATTACATTCCAACTGCAAATAAAAAGTCTCAGAAATGTCAGAAACAATCCACCTCCCTGTGCCTTCTTAATGTTCCATGCCTCCAAATGGTACCACAACTCGCAATGTCATAAATGACACTGGTATATGGAGCTAACAGTACTCCGTGCTTTTAAAGTGTTTTCTTAATTTAACTTCCAATTTACAAAGGCATTTTACCAACCTTCAGCTCTCGTTTTCTCTGAGGAAATGCAGACCCTGCTTTGCAAAACATTAAATAAATGGATGTCGCCAAATTATTAAAATTGAAGGCAAGTGCAGATTTGGCCAAGTGAGTCATGGCTGGAAACCAGCTTCCAGATTCCCTTAGCAGCTTTCAGATGATTGTGCCAAGGTGCCATCAGAGAAAATGCTGTACCTGTAAGTGTCACCTCACCCTTTTTTATTTAGGAGGCTTATAGAAAGCCTATGCCATGGGGAGCAGACTGTGTACAAATCATGCACAAAAGGTCTAACCCTGATACCTTTTGGTGGATGGCTGAAACCATTTATCAATGACAAAGGATGTCCAAGAGTATCTTATCCATCATGGCCTTGTTTTTCCCTCTGACCTCCAAGTGGCAGAATTATACACATGTCCAGTAATGGCTATTTCTTGAATGTTTCTGCAGTCCTCAACCCACACATTTAAAAAAACCTTGTCCTGAAACGTGCCTACCTTGGAGACACAACCTCCAGCTATCAAAACGATAGTCATTTGTCACCTTACCACAGCGAGTTGCGTTCACATGGCACATAAGGCTATTAGTTTTTATTTTGGGAGGACAACTGTTTGCAGGCACCTCTAGGACCACAGGAAACTCTGCCTGCCACTGTTTCCTTTGAGCAGGGAGCTTTTAAGCACAGGCTTACTTGGCCATTGCAGTAATTTGCAGCCTTCACTAAACACACCTTGGAGGACACCATGAATTTTTTACTGTAGCTTTTTGTCAATGTGAAACCTGTTTGGCTGCTGCCTTCTAGGGTTTGGACACTGCAATACCTTTTTAGCACAAAGATCATGGCACACGTGAACTCCTGGCACTGCAAACTCAAGCTGGCCTGATTTTCTATTGGAAAGGTTTGTTGTGAATTTTACAAACACCAGATGCTCAATGATGGGAAAATAAAGCATACTTTCCAGTAAACAAAAGCAGATTTCATTTGTCTCCGAAGCATAAACAAAAAAAGAAATGCAAAAAAAGTGCAGAGAAGAATGGTACAAATTAGGCATGCACATGTGTGTTGCAGGAGGAAAGTGCTGGAAGAAGTGGGAAATAAGCATACCTTGAGATGGATTAAGGAGCCCTGCACTGCAATGATAGTCTCAAGGTGCTGGAACTACCTTTTCCTCTACGAGGAGCTGGAAGCATCAGAGTGGTATAAGCAAAAAGAGCCACATTCCCAAAACATGCTGCYCCACTGGAGGGGAAAAGTAGCTCTCACCATGCAGGATTTTCAAATAAGAGGGCTAGCACCTTCTCTTCTCTTCCTTACTGCTGCAGAAAAGGGAATTCTGTGTTAGAGCTTAAGGTACGATTGGTAAGCATGAGTAATACAGAAAATGCTGTAATGCCATTATATAAACCAAGAGCAGACTCACGAACGATGTCTTCTTCCCAGTCACACAAGAAGTTCAAAGACAGGTGGCCAGAAATCTCAACCGGYTGGGCTCCAGAAAGGACATAACCAAGAGGGAATAGGCTAATAACATGCAAAATAATGGCTGCAATCTAGCAGCTATTAAAACAATTCAATGTTTATTGTCCCAGCCTTTATGGGTTAAATATACAGGAGATCTCTCCCAGTTGACAGGAAATGTCTTGTTCTTTATTTGTGGAATGGAGACCCATCCCCCTAAGCAGAGTTATGGACAACAGGTTCCCCACTTACCACTGGGAATGAGATCCAGTGGGAACAGGCTCTATGCATTGCCCCATCCCGCTTCTTTTTCCCTCCAGCAGTGGCTACTGCATTAGTCTCAGAGGTAGTTTTTGCACTGAGAGGCAGGAGTGAGCCGTTTCTGTGCTRGAAGCATATGGAGGTTGGGTATATGTTAGCATTTCAAACTAGGGCTTCTTCATCTTGGATTCTAATCGCTATAATTCAAACTGTATGGTGATTTTTCTTCCAGTGCAGGAGAAACTCTCTCTTCTTTTGCCTTTTGCCTTCCTTCCTGATCTTGGAATCAGATAGATCAGGCTGTTTAACTAAGCTAAAACAGCAGGGATCCTAAAGCAGGGACTGGAGCCCCTAGCAGCAGAGAGTACCAGGACTGAATCTTTGGTCCCTGAAATGGTCTTCTCCTACCATGTAAGCTAAGGAAGGTAATCCCTACAGCAAAATGTCTGGATATAACGGGCAAGAGTCTGCACTATGGCTGCTAATTCCTAGGAGGAACAAAAACAATAATCAGAATTAGTTTTGGGGGAGTTTTGCAAATAAGATGCTGGAAAAGGGTAAGTTACGACTCAAAATATTCTGAGGAATCCTATTAACCATCTTCAGATCTGCTTTCATGACACGTTAAACTGTGAAAATGCAGTTCCAGCTCCAGAAACTGCCACATGAATGGATTAATAAGTGATTTTTCAGGACTGCCCCTTGTTGGTAATCCTTCCCTTGCAGGTAACTTCTCTGGATTGGGCATTGTTGGGTACACTAGTCACCCTCTGCCAGAGGATCATACAATGGATGAAGAGCCACATTCAGATTAYGGGTAAAGTAAATACGCTGGGCAGACCAGGATCCGGGTGGTGGCCTCTGGAGAAAGGGGACCTTCACTATATCAAAGAAAATAAGCTTCTTATAAAGAAAGGAGGTCTGAAATTAGAGGTCTAAAGATCCTTCTTCAGCTTGGTTTGAAGAACCAGCTGGAAAGCCAGGACCACCAGGCAGCATCAACCAGCAGTAGGTGACAGCAGCCACCTCTTGCTGCCACAYGATGCCATGGCACCCTTGGCAAAGGCCAGCATTACTGGAAGGACGTAGGAATCCATGAAAGAACGGCTGAAATGTTTGTGGGAAAGAGACCTTGGGGAGGGAACCTCCGTGTCCTCCTCACTACATTACCTCCTCGGTGGCTTGTATTTTGCTGCCACGTCCCTCCTGAAGCCGTACAGGGTTGGTGATGCACAAGTTGGCAGTGGTGCAGGAAGCCAGGCTCTGCTTGCTTGCGATAAAACACTCACAGGCAGCGTGGTTCTCCGGCCCCCTCCAGTGGCTAGAAAACAGGCTGAGAAGTCAGCTACAGCCTCGAAGCCAAAGCCCTGAGGCCAGCAGGATTCAGGCTTTTGCACATCCCGAAGTCCCCAGCCCGCTCTCTGSAGCGCAGTGCAGCATTTTCCCTTCCCATGGTGAGGTAAATGATCAGATGGACAGACAGGCTGTTGCACTAGAACATCTTTATTCAGCTACAAACAGACCAAGTCTAGCACAGATACCTCCAGTCTGCTCTCGGGTTTAGTCTTGCTGCTGTGCAAATTCACTCCACTGAGCAAAGCCAACAAACCACGGAGCAGCAGCTCTTCAAACAGGTGTGTCCTGACTGTCATCTCTTGTGACCTGTGTGGGTCCTTAGACTGGTTCCTTCACTGAAACAGGAAGGTCTCAAGAGATGCTGCAACTCAAAGGCTGCTTTTGAGTGCAAAATATACTTTACTGGATATGAGAGTGAATAAAAAAACACTTCAGCCCTCAAAATACTGTTCTTTGGCCTTTTGCAAAACTCACTCAAGTGGCAGGAAATGATAGTAGGGTATAACCAGTTACCAGCTTTTTGTGCTCTGGAAATCCCCTACAGCAACAAAAACAAGAAAACACATGTGAAAAAGACTGCTTTTGGACCTGTTTTGCTTAGTGCAAATCAGTCTTGATTCTGTAGGCACTTCTACAAATCTTGTCATTCATCATCCTATTCCATCCACATTTATAGCAAGGCCATTCAACATATCTTTCTATACTATTCACACGTATAATAGGGATTCTTCCTTATATGTGATGCATACTGTAGAATGGTTTAGTTTTCCAGCCCTGACTTCACAATATTCCTGTGCTGTTCATACTTCTTGAGCACACCTCATGGATAACAAGCCAGCAAAAATACATTTGCTACCTAGAAGGGATTGGTGAAATCTGAGTTAAGGCAAGAATAAATGCTGCTTATATAGCATGAAGCTATATAATAGGCATATATTATTGCTCAGATATCATACTGGAAGACTATTCTTCCTCCACCTGATAAAGCAGTCAGAGGATAAAGTACTGGTACCTACAGGACAGGACACCAAGGTCTATGAATAGCATGAATTTATTCAAGATTTAATATTTATCATCCTGCAATTAACATTTCAGATTTGTTAATCTGTGCATTGAGCGTTATCTGTATGTTAGCAGTTAATCTGTATCTTTGTCCAAGTATTAAACCACTTTACTTCCCCCACCAGTGGGACCTACACAGAAATTGTACCTGTACCAGCTATTGAGTCTATGCATGGGTAAGAGGGAAAGCCCCCTATCCTGGCTTTCCACTATGCCTCATTCCAGGGGGATTGAACCACAGAGCCAGCTCTCCCCAGAGAAGCAGATGGCCTCCATGTCTGTCCTACCACTTCCTCCCAAAGGCACTAATGCTTGATTGGTCTGCAAGATTATCTGATCAAGTGCAAAAACAGAGGGAAAAAGGTTGGCCCATGTAAGCTGTTGGCATGGCATCTTCTCAAGACAATCTCCCTCATTTTCTGCCTCTGTACCCTGGAGCTAGAGCGTCTGTTTGGCCTGTGYTCCTGCAAAACATTATGGTACTGCCAGCAAGGTGACAAGAGGCTTTACAACCTGTTTGCATCTTTTTGGCATGTTAACACTTCTATAAAGCAAGCACACAAGTCTCAGGCAACAAGCTCAGGGGCTGCCTTGGCCTCCAGCATGGTGAAAACCTAAACCATCTGCAMGCCTGAAAAGGAAAACTGTGCAATSCTGCTGCCTTGCCACCCTGAAAGCATGCCCATAACTATGTATCCTTACCATTATATCCCATCTGTGGAGGATTCTGAAAGCAACTTTTGCATTGGTATCTGGACACTGACTGTAACCACCACAGTTTAGCCTGTTCTCAACAGTGCAGTTCTTAGCAGTGCAAATTTTATCACCTTAACTTAATATCACTGCACAGAGGCCAAATACATGAGAGGCTAGCTGGACATTGGCTGCCATTCCAGCACCAYGCTCCAGGCTTGCCACAGAATCAAAATAATAATTAAATAAAAAAACAGAGATACAATTCTTCCTGTCTTTCCTCTTTCTCTGAAAGCATCTCTGAAATTTCTGCACCTTTGCTTGCAGTTGCAACAAAGTAGGCTATCTAGAGAGAATTTCTGATGTCTTTTTTCTTCATAATCACACAGATACATTTTTTATAGATACTGGATCAACTAACACCCAGCACAGCAACACAAAAGTTCAATCTAGTAACCCTTCTRCTACTGCTGTTCCTGCAGAGTGAACAGAGATGAGTTTGGCTATCATTTTCCTCAAAGATACACCAGAAATCTTCCTGGTTCACTTCATGGCCTCAGTTGAGTGTCACAGTCCTTGTCCTATCACCCAGGACTCACACAGTARTGAGTGGTGATCCTCAAGGTCCATCACATCACCACCACACGCTGTAGAGGCCCCATAACTATATGTTTTCCCCAGTGAAACTACCTTTTCTTCTTCTCTCCATGTGTTTTTCCACTTGTGCTAAGGCAGTGGTTGTGAGACGCGGTCAGTCTGAGGAAGTCATGGGGAGAACTGGCCACCGCTTGCCTCATCCATCATAGTGCTGGAGGGAAAGCCAAGATGCCATGGCACATCTGGAGCTCTGTAGATGGGATAGGATTACATGTTCTGCTACTCTCCCATCTGCACARTGGGTTCCCAGCACGGAGAAAGCCAGGACAGCAGCTACCTTGGAGCACGCAGAGACACAGAAACAGGTCTCCAAGTAACACAGAGCACTGGACACGAAACTTGATGCATTTCACACCAGAAGAGGACAGAAGAAAATACACCCACTTTCACAGCAGTAATCACAGAATCCATGGGGAAGGGAAAGGCCAGATATTGATGCCAAAAAGAGAACGGTGTCATTGCAAACCTCTTACCAAGAAGGAGAGAGACTCCCTAGCACACTAGAGGAAAATGAAATCCCATAGCCTGCATTTCCTACACAGAAGTACCACTGAGGCCCAGGATTCGTTTAACATGGAGCAACAACAGAGGTAGAGTCATAATGAAGAGATACATGTTAATAGCTATAGGACATTTTGTATTTGCTCATGTAACAGCCACACACAGGTCTTGTCCTCATTGCCCAATCAAATGCAAACAAGAAGTTACCAGTTAGATAACTGGTAGCTTAAGTATAGACACACACAATCACTGCACCCTAAATTCAAAGGGTGAAACCACAGGGAATTATGTGCACTCCATGAGCAAGTACAATATTTGACCGTGGGGTCAGGATTGGCACCTGGTTTTGTCAGCCATTTACCAAACAAAACTCTCCTGGAAAGCAGTCGATTGCCCTTTAACTGTGTTCATGAAGTAGGAACTGTTTAATGGGGTCTGGGATCGGAAGGATGTGGATGAGATCCAGACGACCTTTGCCAAGTATTCTTCGTACAGCTATGCGGCACAGGGACAACAGGCTCCGGGTGCGGCCTGCAAGGAAGAAAGCAGAGAGGAAATGCTGAGAGATGGAGGGAGAAAGAGAGAGGCATAACAGCGTGTAAATTGTGCTGAGCTCCGGACGGCACAAAGCCTCTGCTGACAGCGGAGGAGCCCGTTACCTCCTCCAAAAGCTGAGGCGATGCTCTGCACGGCAACAGAAAGGCAGTGCCGGAGAGCTGACCTCGCACAGATGCTCCCTGTGAGGAGGCCACATGCTCTGGCAAAAAAACCCACTGCAGCAACTGCAAATGCCCCATGGGCAACTTGACAGGTCAAGGTGGAGACTGCAAAGGGTTGTTACTATGGACGTGAGCCCTGCCAGAGTGGGTCCAATGAATCCCTGCCAAATTATCCTCAGTGAAGTCTGAGAGAGGCTTTCTACTGATCAGATAATTTTAAAGTGATGTAGACTTTCCTTTTGTACTAAGCCATCCTCTGGGACGCAACAACTGTGGGGAGAAGTCCCAGCACTGGCAGTCAGCTCAGGCCTTAGCCCAACTTTCCTACAAAGGCTTCTGTTGAATTCATGGAGAGCTCTGCCAACACAAGGAGAACAGCGGTAGTATCCTTTTCAATTCAGGAATTGGACCTCCAAGACATTACTCCATTACTCTGATTGCTGTACATAAGGAAATCAAGCAGGGCGATCCCATTGGCTTCCTAAGCTCAAATTTAATAATTATGAATTAAACCCACCTGCCCTGGTTTATCCCCATCTCTGCTCTGCAGAAGTCCAGGAGGGTTTGAAAAGCAGCTATGTGCAAAGCTGAATATACTTTGGGAGTGCATCCCAAGTCTTGAATCCCTTTTAAATGTCTTTGGTCTGGAGTTTCAGAGGGAAACTCATCTTTTGACCCTGATGCAAAGCCCTGGCCATCAGTGTTTGAGCCTGGTCGTTTTATGAGGTGTTGCCCCTGCTGGAATAGAGGTGCACATTGAGCTGATGTTGCTTTTGCYAAAAAAGGAAAGAAATAGCAGGTGAACACAGGTGTGTTCGAGCTTAAGGCTTTGGCTTGCATCTTCTATAACTCATTTACTTCCCAGAGGATGATGAATTCAAAAACTGAGCTTTTACTCACCATTTTACACCCACCTGTGAACTCTCATACCCTACGTACTACTACGTACACATAAGTGCTGGAGGTGTGGAGCTCCACTGTATCCTTCCTTTGCAAGGGACTAGCAGGGAGTAGCACAGRTGTTAGCCCCATGGTCTTCTCGTGACCAACACTTGCCTGGCCATTAAAAGCTCTCTGGAGGTCTTATCAGGGCTGGAGAGCTTGGTGAGTTCAGAAACTTCTCACTGAATAGCTTGCTAAATTCTTAACTCTCTTTGGTGTGTGCTAGAATTGCTTTATACTTTTCAATTGGGTATATCCTGTTTGCAAWTTTTTTTTACACATGAATAAAGGGGCCTGAACAAATGGAGTTGAACAAAATTCACCCTTCCTAGTTGCTGCTGCCTCTTCATTTGGCCTTCATTTGGGGGAAGCCATTTGCTCAAGATACTAGTGAAGCCAACAATGGAGAAGACATCTTGGTGATATTTAGGAAGAAATAGCCAGCAAGCACAAAACACACGGATATGAATAAATCCGTGAACCCAGTATGCTCTACCACRTTGTTAGCCAACCTTAACTACCAAAAAAATGCAGTCCAAGATAAAACCAGAGCCACTGTAATAAGTCAAAGCTACTTACCTCTGGCTTCTTGAAACACCTGCAGAGCCTCTGGGTTGACTTTGACCCTTCCTGTGGATTCACCTCCCAAGGCCTCCACCTTCACCAGATTCAAATTAGCTCCAAAGTCAATCAAAAGGCGGACAAATGCTGCTTCACAGCCATGCCGCAGGACAGCGTCCATCACGCACACTGGGGAGCCCCGGGAAAAGCCTTGGATATTGATGGGCCCACAGCAGTTAAAATCTGGGTTGGCTCCTGCCTGGAGCAGCAACCTAAAGCACTGGAGGTTGTGGTAGGCAGCACTGATGTACAGTGGGCAGACCACGAGCGTGGTGAGAGGCCGCAAGGAAGGGCTGGGGAGCCGGGAAGCCAAGTGGTGATTCACGTCCACATCTGCACCATACCTGGATGGGAGAGACAAGAGGCTGTTTGGAGGCTTCTTCCCTTGCTCATCCTCCTGACAGATGTGCTGGGCATGACCTTGGTACAAGGGACAGCTAAGCCTGAGCCAAAGGCACATGGTGTTGGCCTTTAACTGGCTTGCTGGGGAATGAAGGATGTTTCCAAGTGACTCAGCTGAAGAGATGCAGTGGAATCAGTGAAATAACTTCCCCATCAGGATAACAAAAGGCCAAGAATGTAAAACAGGCAATGGATCTGACTAGCACAAACAGCCAGAAAATGGAACAGAAATCTGTGCTCAAAATCTGTGTTCAACAGTGAAAGATATRTGACAAAATCCTGTTCCTGAAGGAGCTTGGATGGTTGAAATGCCATCAGAGTCAAACACAAGCCTTTTTCCTAGTGTTCAGCTCAGCCACATGGATGTATTTACCAATTACAGGCATTCCAGGAAATTGGAAAAATACTAAATAATTGTGTTGAACTTCCACTCTACCCATCCATTCCTCATAGCTCGGTTCACCAACTATATATTATAGTAGACACTGCATGAGACTACTCTTTGCTGGCCAATACTCCAGTAACTGAAGTCCACGAYGTCCATGAGATGTTAGAGAAAACCTGGCAAGCCTTTCACAACCAGCTCTTGCTTCATGCTACTCCATGGGGAGTCACATCCTGACTACATGGTGCCACACTGTCTGGACCCCTGTGCCCACAGCAAAGTGGTCTCTGGCTTGTTGTGGCACAGACTRGATGAGTGAGTGGGGTAGACCCCTCCTCAAATGGAAATCAGCACAGTCAAACMACAGAAGTAGCATTCACAGCATCTAGGCTCAATGGGATGCTTTTGGGAAGCACAGATGGCACCAAGTAGACAATGAGAAGAAAAGAGGGTTCATTAGYTTTGGAGCTCCTGTTTTTTAAAATACTGGAGAAAGAGAAGAACACGGCAAAGTAAATAGGTACAAAAAGACCAAGTATCTCTTTCTGGAAAAGAATGGAATTTGAAAAATGAAAATGCTGCAGAAAGAAGTCACAGCAGAAATAAGAATCTATCTTATGTTTGGCTCAAGGCTGGGTAACACCCAAGCAATGGTGACACTGCAGCTGCATCTATTTCACATGCAGCCTTCAGAGGAGCAAGGAGAGAGAGAACACAATCCACGAACGAGTAGTTGTTTTTAATTACAGAGTTACAGATCAATCARAAGTCCCGTCCTTTCCCTGCACAGTAATAAAATGTACCTTCAGCCGCCAGTCCCTCTCTCAAACTGCAAAGCATGCGTTCAGAAAACCGGGTTTTTCTGTCTTCCTAGATATCATAATATTCTTCTTTGCAGTTAATAAAACATATAAGGAAACCACCTGGGGACAAATTCTGCCTCAAGGCATGCATAGCTCTTTCTGAACCCAGTAGGGGTTGGTCCAGGTCCAGCAAATACTTAACCACATGCTTTAACTCTGAGAACAGAAATAGGCTCATTTAAATTAAGCATGCACAGAACAAGGGTCAAGAAAACTTGTCTAAGAGCTGCAAACAGCACACTATATACACATGAGATCTCCTAAGCCAGGAACATCGTGGTTAGGCTCCCAGGTGACCTATAGGGTGGAGAACAGCAGGGCGAGAAGTGATGCTGCAGAGTGAGAGCTGGTCTCTGCGCCAGCCCATGGGGCCAACCTGCACCTCCTGGTCCGGCCAGCCAGCCCAGCACTGCACCCTAAGGGACGTTACCACCTTCTAGTATCATTCTGATYGCCTTGCTAAATGTGCTTGACTTCACCTGCGTTGAAGCAGAGGGCTAAATGAGATGGCTGTTCT
Source organism: Nothoprocta perdicaria (assembly GCF_003342845.1). Taxonomy (NCBI): domain Eukaryota; kingdom Metazoa; phylum Chordata; class Aves; order Tinamiformes; family Tinamidae; genus Nothoprocta; species Nothoprocta perdicaria. The sequence goes on from NW_020454450.1 coordinate 1,816,449, forward strand.
CCATAGAAATCACACATTCTCTGCAGATAAAAAAAAAAAAAAAAAAAATCTTAAAATTAGACTATCCAAACATTTTGGATGGAATCATCCATGTTGCTATAGAGTTCTGAAGGGCCCTGTAAGTCTATTGCCTCCTACGGACATAGTTTTCACCAGCGCACCACATACTCCTACATTTCTATCCTTCCCTCTCTTTTTTTTCCTTTTTTTTTTTTTTCTTCCCATTATCCTACTGGAAAATTCCTACTGTGGAGATTCCCATTTTACAGCAAAACATGATTTTCTCCTTTTTCCATACAGTTAGTTACATCTCTGAAGCACCAGTGTGGTTTCTCARCTCTCTTCTGCAGTGCTTTCAGTGAGGCAGGAGGACTCTCATCCTTAGCGTGCTGGGTCACCCTCAGTTATGTTGCAAGCACAACACAGCAGTCGAGCTCATCGCAGCATGATCACATAACAAGCTGTTAGGAAAGTAATCTCTACCCTGGCAGTGTAACTGTAAATATTTCCGCCAGTCTGCCTATAAAATGGATCACCATTCCATGGCTGCACGTGTATTTACTATTAATGGATACAATTTCACCTCTTGCTTGGTTAGCTGGTTCAGCAATTGTGAATCCTGATTGTGCTACCATATGATTAAAAAAAAAAAAAAAAAAAAAAAAAAAAAAAAAAAAAAAAAAAAAAAAAAAAAAAAAAAAAAAGGAACCAGGTGAAGTTTAGACACCTGCAGCAAAGTACCAGGGCAATGAATGTGCAAAGGAAGACAGCCTGACCAGGCAGGGCTTTCTTTTCAGGACTCTGGGGCTATCTGTAGATAAGTAATCCAAAATATGTCTTTATATTTCAGTAAAMGGGGTCCTATTCATTGCATTCTCCCTGCCAAATCTTTTCGATCAACATTCTCTAAACTTTTGAGTGAGCTTTGTAGCATACGGCTGCGTTTTAAAGTACAAAACTCTGAATAGATCTATGAAGTCCATACTCCAAGATATTAGGAATTTTGGGCAATCTGACAATTTGGTATTAACTTAGCAGCCTTGGGAGAGACATTGTCTAATAAAAAGATGTTGGACAACCTCCAGTTAATTTTTAATCCTGAAAGTTTTCCAAAATCTTGCTTTTAATATTGCTGGCAAGATATCCCAAGGAGTAGACACATAAATCAATACATCAGCTCTCCGTGTGCTGAAATACCATTTGCTACATTTCATCCTGTGTTAGCGGATATATCACGGGAGATTCTCGGGAATGCAGCTTGTGAGCCTAAATCCTGTGCCAACAAGTACATGGTGATGGGGACATCCTTGTGTCAGCTTCCAGAGGAAGGAGCAAGCAGGGAGGGGGGAACATTCTCCTTTTCTTTTTCCTTGCAGCTTTCCTTAAAGCTGCATTTCTGTAAAAAATAATTTCCCCATAAACAAAAAGGAATGGAGAAAATCCCCAAGTACTGTAGAATTTTTGTACCCAAATCTTTTTCTGCTGTTGTTTTCTAGCATTTACAGTCACTGAGGGGATTCCTTGGAAAGTGTTTCTGTGGGAATCCAAATAAACTTTCTTTTCTTTTACTATTTCTTTCTACAACCTGTATTTGCCCCTTGTAATTCCTTATTGTTTGGCATCAACAAACCAAATACCTGCTCACTACAGTCCCTTATACAGAGAACTTCCAATTTAGAAGAAAGGAAGTATCACAGCATGCCACAGAGGTGAAAATCCGAGTTCACACAGCGTGCTGCTAGTGCCCTGTCTGCTGCTGGTGCTGCAGACAGAATTCCCTARGGACAGAGGGTCTTGGTATTCCCCCAGCACTGCTAAACCCTGCTGCAGCTAGAGGCTGGATAAGGAATCAGGTGCTCTGCAATCAGATTGCTCATGCAATATTTGCATGCCCCTCAACCCTCTGAACCAGGAAAACGATTTTTGGAGACTATTGAAGAATTAACCCAGGTTTTTGTTGCTGGGCAAGCTGTTGGTCCACCTGGGTGGATAAGACATCCATAACCAGTGGTCCTTCAGGGAATGGCTCTGTGTTCCYAAGGATAAACTACTTTCTGGCTCAGCATGGTGCAGAAAGGCCAGTTGRCTGGATGCCCCAAATTTAGTGCTGCATACAAACAAGCGCAGCAGAGACAGTACCAGCCTCAGCTACCTTTCAGCTCCCCAGAATGATCTCTATTACTTTGCAACCCAGAGATGCCAGATCTCCTTCCATCRAGCTGTGGTTCAGGTCTCTGGCAAGGGATAGGGAAATGAAAGAGATGCCCAGATACTGTTAAAGTGATGGGCAGGTACCAGGCAGCCAAAAATGAGTGGTCCTGGCGACAGGCATCTCTCCTCCCAAAGACAAAAAATGGTCATGGAGGCCAAGCTCAGCAAAGATCTGTTTCTTTCTTTCTTTCTTTCTCTCTTTCTCTCTTTCTCTCTTTCTCTCTTTCTCTCTTTCTCTCTTTCTCTCTTTCTTTTTTTTTTTTACCATCTGAGAGATCCACCTTGCTCATAAACTCAGCCAGGTGGGACTGAACAGAGGGGCCTGGAGCCAGATGAAAGCAAGAGCCAGCAACAGACTGTTGAGATGGAGTAGGGCCATGGAGGAAAAGGAGCGGATGGTTTGCAATGCTTGGCTCTGATGGTGGGGCCAGAAATAACATTTTTGTCTTAGGAAATGAGGCGTGGTGGTTTCACACATCAGTGGCATTTTTGGCCAGCTTCATCAGGTCTGTGGTCCCACTGGACACACCATGGAGTGAAGGGTAAGGTAAAGGAAGAAATGGATGCTGCAAGTTCCACAGGCCCCGGGGGGAAAAGAGCCTGAGGGAGGTGGAGAGACARAGAGAAGCGGAGTTGTATCCTGTATTCCCTACCATTCCCAGCCTGACTCTCACCTGATGAGCTCCCGAAGGATGTCCGCCCGGCCCACCCGTGCCGCGTGGTAGACAGGGGTGCTGCGGTGGTGCCGGCTGCCATTGGGGTCAGCCCCAGCTTCCAGGAGGATCTTGGCGCACTCGAGGTGCCCGTTGACCACAGCCACGTAGAGGGCAGTCTGTCCCTTCACGTCCACCAGGTCAATCTCGGCCCCTTTCTGGAGGAGGAAGTCCACGCAGGGGCCGTGGCCGGCGGTGGCGGCGATGCGGAGCGGCGTGCAGGGCAGCCAGCCGCAGCACCACACCGACTTCTCGTTGATCCGGCTGCCGGGTCACAAGAGAAACACTGGGTTAGAGAGGGCCTCGCACCACCTTGGGCCACCCTGCTTCCCCCAGCCCTGGAGTATGATGCTGGGGAAGGTTGAATGTCCCCCTTGAGGCTTTTCCCCGGCATTTTAAGCACTTTAAGCCCCTAAGAATTCTACAAATAACTTGGCACTGTTGTGCTAGGTGCTGCATGCAGCCAGGCAGAGCTGGAGGCTAAAACAGTGGTTTCAGTGGTTTACTCCAAGCTGCTCTGACAGGCACATAATGATGCCAAAGCAGAAGAGTAACAGAAAGAGCAGGAGGATGGAGGGATGCCTGGAGGTGTAGGTGATCATTCATACCACACCACTGGCAATGTGCTTGCTTGGCCTGGCACATAAGGATAGATKAATGCAAATCCCTCCCTAAAGCCCTCCCAGGAAGGAGCTAGATCTGGGAGGGTAGGCACACTGCTCTGAACAACATAAACAGGCCTTTAGCATCCTTGCTAGACACCAGTACTGTAAGAAAGAACCTTGCTCAGGTTATAGAGGAGATGGCTCTGGTTTGTGGCTGCTCAGATCCCCCTCTGAAATCACCTGCACTGATCTTCATGCTCATCTAAATCTCAGGCTAGCCCTAAATGTCTCATAAATGTCCAGCTCTTAATCACAAATTTTCTTCAAATCACTGAAAGTACCTTTTCAGCAACAACATGCATAGAGGTAGGAATTCCTTTAAGGTCAAAGTAGACAGGAAAACATGCCCCTTTGCCAGTGCAGTGGTCGATTCTCACACGGTGGACAAAGCAACTTTTATATACCATGTTTAACGCCATTTGCCAGGAGAATAAAGCCCTATTTTTTTTCTTCAACCAGGCTTTAGGAAGAAGACTAATACGAGCCTCACACCAAGTCCTCAATTGTGCAGTCTTATTCTAGGAGGCTGAGAAATCTCCACTTTGTATCTGCCCTCAGATTCAAAGAAGTCACTTCTCTGCTCATTCTGGTGATAAGTCTACATGTCCAGACCTTCTCCTACTGCCTAACTTTGCCTTTTCCCTGCAGGGCAGGATGCCTCTTTCAGCTCACTCGAAGCCTGAACCAGCCCAACCAGCACRGCTGTGATATGCTTCCCACACATCATGAGACAGACGATACCAGGAAAAACTTCAGGGATTGAAGAGGCTCCACAGAGCCACCTTGGTGACAGGAGGAGGGGCTGGCTCATTCTTGTTCTTGCTGAAAGGACTCTTTTTTAAGGCTGAGAGAGACATTTGCATTCTAAGCAGTTTTCTCCATGGTGCAGGAAAATTAATTAACTGTCCCCATGGTCACAGACTTARCTATGGCCAGATTTTGTAACGGAGGGTGTTTCAGGTTTATATTTGATTGTAATCCCTTTTATATGTTTTTTCCATCATATGTAGACTCCTATTTTCACAGTATTATATTTCCACCATGATCTGAGGAGCGTTTATGTGTGGACACTGCCCATTTAAGAACCTCACAGGACTAGCTTGAGATTTGCCTCCTAGAGGACTAAAAAGCATAATTCCATGGGTAAGCAGAGCAATTTGCCACCAAATACATTCCCTGCAAAAGTGGAGCAAGGCATTTCTGCCAACAGGATGGGCTTCAGGAAGGAGCAGGCTAAAGAGAGAAGGGGCTGAGACGGCTTGGGGCAGCCAGCCCAGAGGAAGAAAAAGTTTAGCTAAAAGTTTCAGAGCTGAGTTCAGACCTTGCATCTGATTCCTCGTTTGGTCCTGTAAGGGCCTCCAGAGCCAGCGCTAAGGTGCTGATTGAGGAAGGAGGTGTGCTGGCACCGGGTGGGAGACGTGCCCCTCACCTTTGGAAGCTCTCCTCTTGCAGCAGGCTCTTGAGCGTGGGTAAATCCCCCACGTAGGCCGCGTCGTGCAACCGGGTGTCCTCACAGTGCTCGATGGGGTGGTCACAGAACTGCTCCCGCAGCCATTCCTTGAGATTACGACCTGCGCTGAAGAGAAGGGAGCTGGGTTGAGTCCGAGCAACAGGCTGCTGGAGGAGGCGGGTGCTGAAGCGCTTGGCTCCGCTCCCAGGACCGCCAGACAGAGCTAAAAATGGCATGAGAGGGACTCTGCCTTCCTGTGAGGAGACACAAGTGTAGCTACAGCTCGTATTACTCCATGTCTGAATCCAACAGACACTGACAGAAGGGAAAAACATGGAGCAARGAAGGGCCTACTGTCCAGTAGGCAGTTTCTGGTAATGTGGCTGCTAGATGCCCCCACAAGCAGTGATGATCAATAGTTATAGCCCCACCACCCCATGACTTGAGCAAGTTGTGGATGGAAGCAAAAATGACCCCTGTCTGAACTCTACAACAACTCTGTGTTTCCTGGGTGCTCTTGGGAACGCACAGCATGCTCCCACAGGTCCAAGTCTTTCCTTGGGAAACACACTACATACTCTGGAGAAGTTTATGGCATCTCAAGGCACCTTTCTGAAATTTCCAAAGTGTGTTCAGTGCTAGCTACATCCAGAAAAAA
>NW_020454450.1:1822164-1945746 GCF_003342845.1 Nothoprocta perdicaria
TTGCAGCCTGAGTTCCCCAGCATGAGTATAATCATGCAAGTAAATCCTCTGCATGGGGTTCTATGGCTGTACCAGCACTTTGAGCAGACCCATGAGCAGACATGGTGAGGCTGCAAGAGCAGTGGGCAGCCTGTGCTGCCCCACACGCAATTCTGAAACAAACCTCTTGGACTGAAAGTACCCCAGGTAGGGGAGACCAACCAAACACGCATGAGGGCACTCAGCTCCGCTTGGCAAATCCCGTGTGGCTCTTTCATGCCACCCACCTGGCAGAGCATCCTTCCTCGGATGCATCCAACCAGCCCCTCATACACCGACCCCAGCGGGCAGCAGTTYCCCTGCTTAACCTGCCCAGGTGAGGTGCAAGGATGGAGGTGATGGAGGAGGGCTGGGCAGGTGCCTGCGATGGACAGYGACGAACGCGGGAGTCCCGGTTTCACCGGCTGCATGGGGGCGTGCGGCGGCCCCAGACTCTGCCCACATTACCTGCGTGTCCCTCCGCGGCACCAAGGCCGGGACCCAGGTTTCGGATGCTGGCGGCGTCCTGGCCGTCCGGGGGCTCGGGCGGGAGGGCGCCGCCAGCCTGGCTGCCCTCGGCCATCTGCCACCGTCTTCGAGGGGATCCCCGTCCCTCACATGGCCCCGGCCTCCCGCCCCGCTGCGCCTGGACCCCTAGCAGGGCGCGGAGCCCAGCTCCGGCCTGGCGTCTCCCCGCTCCCAGCCCGCACCCGCCATCCTGGCTGCCACCGCTGCCAGCACGGCCCTCCCTCCCACAGCCGGGCCTGATTGGTGCCTGCCAGGGCCCAGGGCTTCCTGTTCCCATGTTAAGGTSGTTTATCCTCCCCAGCCTCTGGAGAGGGCTTTTCCTTCCGCTTGAGCCGCCCGAGGAGCAGCRCGCAATTCCTCCTTCAAAGCTGCCCGCTCCTCCCCTGCAGCGCGTCCCTTCAGCGGGGAGGAGGGCGAAGGCCAGAGCCAACAGGAGCCTCCGTCTCTGTGTTTACAAAAGAGACAGGGACATGTTGGAGGAAGAGGGAGCAGCAGCTGCTTGCTCAGCTCTGTGCCGCGCTCCGCTGGAGCTTCCGGACTCATGGAGAGAGCGCAGCTTTCACAACCCCCTGCCCCTGTGGTCCTCCCAGCCCACTGGTGAGCCACAGAGTATCTTGGGACATCTGCTTGCCCCTTGCAAAAGCCAGAAAGAGCATCTACATGGATCTGTCATGCCTGGAGCTAAGCACTGTGTCCCCATCTTGACCTGTAGCAAGCCACAGGACCCAAGACATTTGCCAACCCACTTACCCAACAGGAGCATCTACCAGGGGTTTGGTAGGTCATGGCCCAAGTGCACCTAGAAGACCTCCCACCTGAAGAAAGTCAATATGACACAGCATGTCAAAGTCAATAYGACTCTGGGGCACAGGACCCAGGTTTCAGGCTCATGAAACAGGGTCTGGTCAAGCTCTGATCAAGTGGAGCTTGATCAAGTAAAGAAATAAATTAGCAATAACCAGAGTAAGAAGTCCTCGGGCTAAATACCTGGTGCTGCAGAGGAAGAAGCAGGAATTGCCAGGAAAGCAATTCTTGTGAGGCAGGAAAGAGGAAAGGTATTGTTTCTGCTAACTCATCAAAACTGAAAACCTCAGCAGATTTACCTGTTTTGTTCCCCAGGAAGTTGTTGACTCAAGGTCTGGTGGTGCTAACAGTTTTCAGCCTAGAAATGGGAGCAGTAAAAAAATGCAGAGCTCAGTCATTGGTAAACAGATCTGGAGGCTCTTTCTTTCAGCAAGCAGCAGAGGAAAAGGAACCAAGAGCGATGCTAAAAACTTGCAGTTCTTCGAAACAATCTTGCAGCCACTAGCTCTGCCTCTGCAGAGATATGTCGCATGCAAAAACTGTCTAATTACACCTGATATATTTGTTATTATTTATTTTTTATCTAGAATTCTTCTTTTTTAGTTAAAAAGACTATAGAAGATTTTCCATAGGTAAAATGTGACAATAAAGTTTTGTATACTTTCTTTTTCATGCTTTTTTTTTTTTTTTTTTTTTTGTGTAGTATAACTCAGAAGGTTTTGCAGAAATAAGCACCTCTGGTTATCCATTAGGTTGGTGCTTTGACTAACATGAGAAAGAAAGCTATTGTGCTTAGGATGGACGAAGCTGCAATAGACTAGAAGTGAGGGGAAAGGCAAATCAGCTATTAAAATAATGGCCAAGGAATAGAGAGGACCTGAAGGAATGGAACTGAGCAAAAAGAAACGATGCTACAATAACATCATTAGACTATTTCAAATACAGCACCATATGCTTCACCCTCAAAAAAAGGACAGAGAACGTGGTAGGTGACCATGCAGACACAGCACTTTGGAAATAAATAGCACAAATGGAGAAGTATGTAGGAGGACACATGCATGTACAAAATGTCCTTGGGTCTGAGCAAGGAAAAAGGTATCACATCAAATACAACTTCTTTCCAGGGCAATTCTAACAGGTGAGCTGTTGTATCCGTTCCTTGTGTTGGCATCCTGGTCCAGAGCTGCCCTCCGAGTGTTTGAAACACACCCTCCCCTCTGCATTCATGTCTGAATCCCCAGTGCCAAAGGGGAATGGTGGTAATCCGTCTAGCTTTCCTGTAGCTCCCCTCCTGCTGTTCCATGGTAGGATATCAGTCCACAGACACCTCACTCTGGCTGCAGATGTGGTTTCCTGTAATCATTTTAATTTGGGCTTGAGTGATTTGGAGGAGAGATGTGCAACTTGTATATCAGACCCCTTTTGCCTTGCTCAGACAAAGATCAAGAGGACAAAGAAATCAATAGGATTTTCAGAAGCTGTCAGTGTTGGCTAAAGCTGCCCACCTTCCCCCAATCCTTATACTGTTAGACAACACAGAACTGAGGCCAAAGAACTTCCCCTGGAATGAATTGGCTGCCAAACTGGAAATCTGCCCTACTYGAAATCTCTTTGGCCCTCCTTGAGTCAAACGGACCAGTTCTGGAAACCAGACAACATGGATGGATGGAGCTCCTCAGTTCTGACTGCCTGTGCTCCTCCACTTTTGTGGAAGACTCTGTAGGATCAGGATGGGGTCAGGCTGGTCTTTTTAAAGTGTCTGCTCCAGGCCTATCCACACTTCAAGCAATTCCTTGGCTGAATTTGGAAGCAGTCCCTGTTCTCTGGGATGATGGAGCAGACAAACAGTCCTCCAACATGAACGAGCAGCACGTTCCTCCCTGTATTTCTAACCCTGGTATCTTCCTCCATCCAGCTACAGAGGCTCTGTGTGACACTGTCCATACCTGCTGTCTTGTAGGGAAAGCAGCTCTGTGTTGGGCTTTATGGCAGTATCTGGAAAGCAACACTGGTGCCACAATTCTGACTGGGGCAGGTAATGGACATAGGGTCTACTTGGTTCATTTTCAGTTCAAGAAAAACAGACAGAGGCTAAATCCATCTAGGATCTACATCTAGGTACTCTGCTGCCGTGCCAGACCAGAACTGCTCTCTAGCTATTGCATTATCTGCATCACTGTAGATTTAATGGGACTAGATTTAATTAGCTCCTCCAACTGCAAAGCATCACGTTGGACTGCTGTTTGGCAATGAAGTCTCAACCAGAGGAAAAGAGCAACTGACTCAAAAGCTGCCTAATGCATGGGCTCTTATACACATGGCACTGGACCAAAAGCTGTAATGCCTAGGAGCACAAAGGACAGAAATCTCTGCACTGTGGAGCCTTCCCAGCAAGAACACAACCACTTTTCAAACTTCTCAGCAACAGGCCACTCCTGCTCAGCACAATTTTGCTTTACAATGGGTTTGTTTACTTACAGTGTTTCAATTGGCACCGACTCTTCAATCTTCTCCCATGGGTAATGTGTGGACAGGAAGCAAAGGGGAGCAGAGGATGCAGCAGTGCTTACTTGCAAAATATTGGTTGTCCTTGTGGACAAAATAAAGCCCTAGAGAGGAACAAATTGGCTGGTAAACAAGACGGATGAAGCTAGAACAAGCTGGATGAAGTATCTGCCACTTGTGAGACCAGGTTCATTTGTTTGTTCTTGCAGTAAAGGTCTCCTGTTCAATCACTCTCCTTAYACATACACGCAGAACACACATACGTATCTATACATATAATTATGGGCATGCTGCAATGAAATGCAGAAAGTTTTGGTGTGTAAAATCTCATTACACTCTATAGCAAATCTTTACCTTTTGAACTGGGATTTTTTTCTTTCTTTTCTTAAATACACATGAAAAACAACCAATCCCAAACTGACAAAACCATTTTTCATACAAATGTGGGAGAATAGGAAAAACTGATAGCTGTCCCACCTTAGAGGTTATCAGCTTTTGGAAGCTATAGATAAATACTTTTGAGAAATCCCTGGGGGAAATACAAGATTACGTAAATCTGTAGGTTCTAAATAAGTGTAGTGGAAAAATGTGAGTTTGCAAACAGGTGAGTGCCCTAGGAAATGCCTTTTCTGAGTTTTCAGAAATACATTTAAGTCCAGAGTACTCACCAACCGTGTCATTTCTACCTGTTACAAGCTGAACACGTAGTCTGTGGGCAGCCCTGGACGCTGTTCCAGGCTACCTCAGCCAGAGGCTGGACAAGATGACCTCCTGAGGTCCTCTGCAACCTGAAGAACCTTAGGATCCTAACAGCAATTCACTGGTGCTTCCTATAACAGTGCTGAAGTTAAGCAACATGACTAACCCAACTCTATACCATGGACACCCAATGTCTCCTGCTCTGAGGAAGCACTGCTGCTGACAGAAGAGCTTCACTTCAGTTACACATGAAAAGAATCTTCTTGCTTGATTAGCTTAGACAGTGCAGATATCCCCCCCCGCAAACTTCCCTCCAAAGGATCCCCCAGGCCTATGCCATGAGTAAGAATCCCATGACAGTGGTACCCAAGACTTCTGGTCAGCCTTAGGGATCAACAGGAAAGCAGCAAGTTCCTGCCCCAGAGCATTGCCAGGAGTGGTCAGGGCAGTCAGCATTGCACTTCCAACCATTATGCAAGTCACCAACAGAGCGTACTGGAGGTTCAGCTTTCAGTCTGGGGCCTCTGAGGACCGTGGACTATTTCTAAAGACTTCAAAAGATAAATAAGGCAAGGAGGAAAAAGCAAGCACACACTGCTTGTTTGGGATATACTGGGAAAGATCCTGGCATAAGGAAGCAGAGCTCCACTGAAATCGATCTCAGTCGATCCACTTTCTTGGAACATATGGTGTATTACTTTTAGAAACCTGCCCTGGCTAGATCCATCACCAGAAGAGATATGCAGCCAGGGCAGGGGAGATCGTCTGCCCTCTCTTCCCTTGGCAGCTAGTAGTTTGTCATCTGTTTGTGGCCTTTTGCACTGCTGGGCTGATCTCACCCCACCTGAAAATTGATCCACCCACCAGCCAGGGCTTATGACTCTCAAGACTAGCTTCCAATATCTAAAAATATCCAGTAATCCAAAAGAGCCAACATACCCTGACTTGCTCACTAGCCAGGACCTTTTTTCTCCAGCTCCTAACTGAAACAATTAAAAAAAAAAAAAAAAAGAAACATGTAAAGAAAACTTATTGCAAACTAGAGTAGGGCTTTGAAATCCATGGTCCATCCGCCCTGAACATGTCTAGATTAGAGGAGAAGAGAAGGGGCAGGATTGAACTCCTATTATCTCACCTCTTTTATTTCATAGAATCAAGCCAATGCTTGAATTTACTGCCAGATTGCATCCTGCAAGAATTAGAAGAGAAATAGACCTCCTTACTCTTATTTCTGGATTAACAAGAACCTTTTGAGAGTCTTGCAGCCAAACTGGGCACTCAGTTCAAGGATTTAGAAGGACAATTATTTACACCTGGGTCTAAAACGAGTGGTTAGCCCCACTGTCACCACCTCTAATGCCCTTTCCAGGGGCACCACCTTTTAAATCCCTAAGGCTTCCTCCCAGACCTGCCAAGTAGCAAAAGAAAGCTTCTTTATGAAATGCTCAGTAAATCTACCTGCTTCAGTGCCAGATTAATACAAAAGAAGGGAAAAAGAAAGGGGAAAAGAAAGAAGGGGAAAAGAAAGAAGGGGAAAAGAAAGAAGGGGAAAAGAAAGAAGGGGAAAAGAAAGAAGGGGAAAAGAAAGAAAGAATGTCATAGCCATAACTGTAATTCACGCTTAGCTCAGTCTATAAAGCTTCTCTCTTCCTGGATCCAAGCCAAGAGTCTGAATTTTTAGTGAACTCTGAAGTTAAGTTGCCCCAGTGATAAATGCATCTTTGGGGAAAGTGGAAAAAAAATATCTCCTGCTCTGTCCATCTTTCGTACAATTCGGCAGCTTTCTGCAAAATTTATATTCTTTCTAAAGTAGACATGAAGATGTACATTAACATGCAGCTCAAACAGAAAACAGGAAGGAGAGATGGGAGGAGGACTTAATCAAAGCATCTGTGATTGTCATTGGGATTTGGGCTATAAGCACAAAGAAGGCAACAATTAGGTTACTTTGAGTCCAGTAAGCTCCTGGAATGAATTTATGGGAGTGTAGAAAGCTAGTAATGTTGCAAATAAGTCTTGACGTGCCTTAATATGACTGTCTTCAGGGAAAAGAGGTAGGACCGGTGCATCAGTTTTGTTCTGATGTAGGTCCTTCCATCGGGCTCCCAGGATTCTGCTCCTTCCATCCTGAACATGAGAAAGTGGAGACCACTGAGTGGTGGTTACAGCGTAACATCACAGAAAAGCAGAGACTAGAGAAACTCACTCACTTGTCATCTTCCACACACAAAATGAGACATAGAAGGAGGTGAATGGTAACTGCTCTACAGTGCTGCTCCCAGCCCTCACAGTCCAGATAGAGAACAGTCTCATGCATTTTTCTCAGCATGCTTCTCCCAGCACTTAATACTGTGAAAGACTCTGGAAATCCTTCTTTGGCAGCCCAATACTGGCCTGCAACAACTCAGCAGAGGAAAATAGCTCCAAACACGAAGAACATAGTCAGTKACTGGCCCAGTCCATCCTTGACCGGCACTCACAGTAGCTGACTGTCCCCAGCTTGATTTAGTTTGGAGCCTCACCAACAGTGGATGCAATGGGCCAGGTATTGGTATTGTCCATGCAATGGCCATCAGTAGCATCCATCCTGAAGGCCACGACCGTCACTTGGCTGCTTCTGATAGCTGCAAGACAGGCCCTACCCAACTGCCCAAAGACAGTCTCCCTTCCCAATTTTGGAAGGCGTAGGCTCCAGATAAGAAGCAGACTGTGTTCATCTTTTTTACRTTCACCATATGACTTGCTGCCACACAGGGGACAGAGAGCTGCAGAAGGAGAGGGGCTGACCACATTCAGTACATGAGTGAGGATTCAGCCCACACCTTAGCTATGTCCCTTACCTGCTACTCAGGGAGACTGTCCCATGCTCAGAGCAACTGTGCTTGTAGGTGTTTGCTCTCCAGGGCACATTACTGTGGTCCATTATCAGCAATAGSTACAGGCATCACCAGAGACAACCCAAGCAGTGGGAGACACAGGAGCAGAATGCCAACAGGACTTCTATTATCATTTTTCCAACCAGCAATTGCCGGGATTACAATCCGGAGTCTTCCTCCAAGGGCAAACGTGGGAATATCAAAGGAGAAGCAGGCGCCTCCTTTACTTCAGTTAACCAATGAAGCAGTTCCTTGCCGGCAGGTTAGAAAATAACATAAAATCTGCCACACACAAGTTTCCATTAACAGCAAAGAGCTGCCCAGAAATGAGTCACACAGGAACATTTCAGTTAAACCTTCTCCACCCCCAGCAGGGGATTTTGAGACAAAAGGCACTCTTTTTTTTCTTATTATTATTTTTTTTTTATTATTTTTTCTCTCTAGTATTCATATTTTGATAGAGAAATAAAATTGGAAAAAAAATCTTCTTTATTTCCCTTTGAACAGCTCCTTTCACCACTTGTGTGGAAATGTCTRAAGAAATATCTCAAGGAAAAGCAAAAGCAAGAATAAGAAAGGGAGCTAGAGGAACTGGGGAAGGAAACAGTCTGTTTCCAACAAATACTGCACAAAATACTTCTTTGCAACCTCCCCTGTTCCCCTTCTTCTTCTGACTCCAGACATTGAACGCTTCACAGCTTTGCCAWGAAACACCCTCCCTGAGCAAAGCCTTCTTCAGTCTTTGGATGCAGTGAGAAATACCCAGCAGCAGGATTATCGCTTCTGGATATACAGCAATTAGCAGAGGAGATGTGAGATGGGAAGTCTGGCTCTACCAAGTGCCTGATGTCCTGCCTCTGGCATCTTTCCCTTGCTCTTTAGTCACACAGCTCTGTTTTCTTTCATCAAGTATCCATATGTAAATACCACAATCAAAATTCTTCCCTATTTCATACATATATGTAGTAGATCTCTAGTCCTTTCATATGAGCTTTCTTTCCTGGAGTTGCTAGCCTATGTCTACAGCATGTGACACAACTGAAAGGAGAGCTWCTTCACTGGGAAAACAACACTCAGACACAACTGGAGAATGAGCAAAATTAGTGAACACAGCAAGACAGAAGATATGGGAACCCATTCAAACACTGCAGAAACTAAGGATGCAGGATCTCTCTCTAGCAAAGGAAAGGGCAGTTACACATATSGGTCCACGGAGGATTTCTGTATCACCAGGGGAGTAATAATGCAGAGGAGACRAGTCTCACTTGAAAACCTCTCCTGTTTCTAAAATGCAAAATAATGATAGGTTGAACCTGAAGCTTTGTTCCAGGTTTCAGTTAGTTATTTGATTTCACCTTCTCTTTTTCTGAGCCAGAATCTCCTGTAAACTGAGTTGTACCCTCCATATTAGGTTAGCCAAAGGGCAATAGCTATTTATTGATTGATGGACATCCTTTCCAGTCTTTAGCATTGTATCTCCATCATCAACTGAATGTTAAAGAGGCAGCTGTAATGGAAACACTCAACTGGGTTTTGCAGATTGAAAAAGAAGATAGTCTAATCTGAAAGGAATAACCTCCATTTAATTATAAACATCAAATATTTCCACCAAAAAGCAGAAAAAAAAACAGAAAACTCAAAGCAGCAAGATAAGCTAGCCAAAAGCAAGGCTGTAGTTTAAGAAGCTGTGGGCACTGAAAATACCAGCGAAGCGGACTGCCACTCACAGGATGCACGTTCATACCCCAGGCTCTTGCCTCACCAACTCCGGCACACATGAAGCCTCCTCTTCAGACCGTTCCAGCTAGACTTGTCTCACAAGGACTTGATTTTTTTATTTTAACATTGTGCCCGTAGCAAACTTTCCCATGTAGAAAACATGGCCATATGCACAAACCCCACCTTGGATGTGAAAGAATCCCAGTGCTGAGTGCCAGCTGGCGCGGTGTCCCTGTGGTGACCACCGGCAGCTCTTTATAGATCCATCCGCCCGGCACGTGGGGCCTGGATCAATCTAACCAAATCAGGGCAGAAAAACCAGCATCCTTCCCTTGGAAGCACCTAATGCAATTTCATTAAGCCAGGCTACGGCCACGAAGGAGCCGGATGTGTGTTTATTGAACTGAGCCTGGAGAGAATGAAAGGGAAAAAGAAGCCCCCGGTGGTTCTGGCAAGGGGGCTTTAGGGAAACAAAACAAAGCGCGAACCCCTCCCTCTTCCAAGCCCAACACTAAAAAAAGAAACTACAAAGTCATTTTTAAACGTGATTTCCACAGAGGGTAACGCGAATGCGCTGCGGTTTTCAAACAATTAAACGAAGAAAGGCGCGTTTTGGAAGGAGCAGGGCTATAAGAGTTATTAGCGTGCTTGCAAGCAGCAGTGCTCCTGCGTGTTTTACGGTGCACTCTGGACACTGGCYTACCTCCAAGGTGGAGTGTGAACATAAAACATTTCCCCCGTTGTTTTTCCCGCTCGGAGGCAGCGATGCTAAACAGCTGCAGAGCGAGTCGCGGGCGGCCGTCCCTGGCCGGGCTTTGGCTCACGGTGCCAGAGCGAGGGGGCTTAGAGCTAATTAAGAGCAAAAAATGGACTCTCTGCTCCACACTTTAACCCCTATCCACGGCTCCAATCCATCACAGAGAAGGAATACCTATTTTGGGGTATTTCTGAACAACACCACATTCATTCTTCTGGGCTTCTTTTGTCTTTTCCCTAATGGAAAAGTGTGGCTGGTTAAATGTTTCTGTTCTGGAAAAATAAGGGAAAAAAAAGACTCTTTTGATAATGCATTTTGCAATATCTCCAGTCTTGTAAGTGCTAGTAGTCATCCAACATTTCTTACTTTCTAAGGTCTTACCTGTTTCCTCCAAAAGAAGCCCTCAAACAGAGATGCATTAGAAATATCACTATACTCCCCTTCAGAGAGGCAGAAAACATGCCCAGGAGTGATCAAAGGACACAGAAAAGCTTTAGTGGTGATCAGGATAGCAATTTAACAATATCCACAGCAGTCATTAAAAAATAAATTTGGATATTTTAAAACTGGAATAAAGGTGCTTTTTTTTTTTTTTTTTTTTTCTTTTAGCTTATATCTCCAATAAGAAAATACATAGGTAAGAAGAGGTGTGGGCAGGGAAGGGCCTATGCCTTGATGCTCATCCCTCCTAGAAGTCCAGCAGATGCCTTCCTTAGGTTCTCAAGTCACTCCTCCACCTAGCAGCAATTACCCCCTGCCTGGAGTAATGCCACAAGAAGCTGGGACATAAAAAGTATCTTGCCATGCCAGAGCTGCCATACATTGTTGGCCTGGGGCGAGTGAAGGGTGGCTATCATATATGTCTACTTATCTGAGCAGTTTCAGCAGTGCCCCATGCTCAAGGTGGGTACAAACTTCTGCTGGAAGTTCAACTTGAATGCAATGCAGTGGTTCCTTTCTTTAAACAAACTCTAAAACTAAARAAAAGGGCAAGAAAGGCAGGAAAAAATACAGTCTGCAGCACCTGGTTATGAACACAATCCATGGGGTATGGAATCTGATACCTGCTGCCTTTATCAAGTTAGGGTTTGACAAGTAAAAGTAGTAGATTATGGTCAATTTTCAAAGCCCTTTCAGCATTGCAGACAACTGCAAAGCTGAATACTCTAGCCTCAGCCTTATTAAAGGCTATTTTTATAACCATAAACTAACAGAGCAATGTCTCATTTTATAATTAATACATATTGTTATTAATAGATTTAAACAAAGCTGGCTTTCATTCCTTTATTTAGTGGTGCATTTGGTGAAGCACTTAAAGGGGGCCATTCCAGTGTACACATATAACTGTTTTAATTACATCCTGTGAATTTATTTTTCCAGGGAGAAATATTTCTCAGGGAAAATGTCTATAAAAGTAACTTTAGAAGCAATGTAATTTTGTGTGTGTTTCCTATAGGAAATCTGTTTAGTTTAAGTCCCAGGTTCTAACACTCTCTTTTACGCAGCAGTGTGACCTGAAGAATGATGCTGACAGCTGTATTAAATCCTGGTATCTCTTCTGCAATGAAATTGCTAATGGATTTGCAGGTTGTATCTTGACAGGACTCCCCTTTCTCCCTCTTGACTGATCTTGTCTACAGGGCGACTCCTTCACAGTTCTCCAAAAGGAGGCACCTTACCCTAATGGACACTCCAGGCATCGATCTACAYGTGCACATCGGTGTTGCATGCACAGGCTTGACTCTTAGATACCRGGGCAAAATTTTTATGCATTTTACAGCCATCGAAGTGCTAGTTCCCAGGAAGTGTGTCCAGGGAGGGTTTTGATCAGGGTTGAGAGTTCATTATTTCTCCCAGGAAGAGARAACGTAGAGTTGGAAACTCCAGGCCACAGCCACTTTTTTCTACCCTTATACATCTCGTTTCCRAGACCTGCATAGGTCATTTTGTTAAGGGCTTGAGGGTAGAAGACAATGTTAATTGTTACTGTCACATATCAGAACCGTGCTCCTTCTTCTCTACTTAACTAAGAGAAGAGCATGTAGCAAGGGCTCTTTCACATATTTTGATACGCTCACAGTGAATTCCTTCAGCTCTTCCTGCTATGAGGTTTTGTCCACCTTGCAAATTATGTTGTTCCAGAACACACAAGGAAAAGGATGGGGTTATAAGATAGAAGGAAAAAAATAGAGAGGAAACAGCTTTCTCCAAAGCTATTATAAGTTCCAATGCTAAGGCGGGATAGTGTCAATCAGCTTTACCAGCCATGAAAACCAATCTTGATTTTTCAATCATTGAGTTGATGGGTTTTTTTCAATATTCAGCTGAGATAGTACATTGTTCCTACTACAAATAAGTCTGTGAGGACCATTCTTTAACTCCAGAAATGTGAATCTGTCAATATCATGAAATGTGGAGCGTACTTCACACTCTTGAACACACTTAGGAACCTGCAGAATACCTTATGTTAGAAAGCAAGTGTCCAACACGTGGAGAGACTAGTCACTATTAACCACTATTAATTTCACTCTATTATTATTAAACTCTATCTGCACTGTTGCCAGACCTTTGCATCGCAGCCTATACAAATACAGTGCTGTATACTGTTACTCGTTCAAATTGAAGTGATGGAAGAGAGATGTCCCTCCCCAGATGACAGAGATATGAGGCAGAACTGGAGGAAAATCCAATATCCCAGTGCAGTGAATGCAACTGTATTCCCTTGGCATTATTCTTATTGCTTTGATCTACACGACTTTGGCAGTAGCTAATGTCTGGTCTAAATTTATCTGGATTTTGGACTAAGCAGGATGGAACAGCAGCCGAACTGATTGTTGTCATATAAAAAAGTCTCATCCGCTCCCACTTAGGTCTAAGAAAAACTGATTATTGGACCCGAAGTCATCTTGTAAGGCTGTATCTTCACCATAGGAGGCAGTGAGGTTATGGCAATGACCAGAAAGTATTGACTTACCTAATTAACTCCTAGCAGTCAAAGAGAACGGAAGATACTGTGTCAAGCAGATGAAATGGAGGACAGCAAGGCTCACAGTTCCTAAATGCTTTCCAGTTGGACTGGTTTGAAGGAAAAAGCTGAGCTTGGAGCCAAGGAATGAATAAATGTCCAGGAGCTCTCCAGAGCTCCAAGGGATGTAAGGGCCAAGGCTGGAATAGAAAGATGGGGATTGGAACATCCCATCCCCCTGCAGTGGGTGACCTCAGAGGGATGYTCCAGGCTCATGCTTTCTGGGAAAGCTTTTTCGGCAGGCTGGGAGGGCACAAAGAGCAATTCTGCTGGTGGGAGAGTTACCTGTCCAATGGATGCAGTGCTACCTCTGCCTGGACCTGGAATGAGAACAGCCATTCTGGGTCAAAAGGAGATGGAAGAACCAGGCCCTGCTTGGAAAGGCTGGTGAGAAAACCTCAGCAACCCATCCTGCCCTGTGGGAATTTGAAATGGGTCTCTGTGACTTCCTAGGTTAAATTAGATCCCTTTACCTCATTAGCACATAGGAAAACAACCTGCTGCTTCAGACAGAAGGCAACATTTTTTTTTTTCCTCCTAGTAAAGACAAGGTTCCAGCTTTCGCTTGCATACATGCTGTGCTCATTTATGAATTTGTTCATGCCTTGGCTACTGGAGATCCAAAAGAACCCCTAAATCTCAAGTTCTTTTTCCACTGCTTCTTGCCAAAGCAAACTGTGGTCTACAACCCAGACATTTGGTTATATGCCTACAACCAGGACTTTGCTGTTCAGTGGAGGAGTCCCCTGCAGAGTCCATGGTGTCCAAGACCAACAGTCTTGGCTACCAGACTTTCCAGAAAGTTGTCAGTGTGCTCCTCTTTACTGGAGCAGAGGACCCTGCTCCAGGGGACTGCATCCATGCTCCCAAAGGAAGATCTACAGATAGAGAAACACCTCTAATCAACTTCCTCTGCTGCTTGATTATTGCCTACTGTGGAAAGGAAAAGGACAAAGTGCTACAGGTTGCAACTCTCACCTTGACTGAGGTCTTTTTTGGTGGTTTTCATGCATCACATCATTCAGGCAACAGGCAAGTTCTCCAGGGCTGGTATGCTATTCCTGGCTCTTCTGACAAGGCAAGAATACTCACCACCTCTGCTGCCTGGGAGAGATAAGAAGTTGGGAGTTAGATCTCCCATAACCATGCTGGTCTCTCCAGCTTCTGGCTTGCTTCTCTTCTTTGTTCCTGTCCCTGGGCAATGACCATCTTGTCACAGTGCTGGGACTTTCCCCGTGTCTCTGCAAGGGGTATTAATTAGCATTGCCATTGTACTTCCAGTAGGCTTCCAGCCTAAGGCATTTTTTTCTTGCTATGAGCCCTTTAAGACCCAGCTGTAAAACTCTACAGACCATATATCATAACACTTCATAATCACACCTACATTTTAGTAATGCAACAGAAATCAGCTCATTCCTCGTGACCGAGATCCTTAAAGCAGTACCTGAGCAYGCATTAATAACAGAGCTGGGTGCGAGGTGTCAAGCTGGAGCCGCTCTGCCCCCCTCACTTCACATCACAGACCTCCTGGGAGGATCCTGGTGGGCTGAGGACAAGGAGAACGGAGTCAGACATGGCAACAGGYAAATGACATCTCATTGCAGGTCCTCGTCGAGCTACATCAGTTCTGCCCAAAGCTGGGCACTCTTCAGTTGYGTGTCTTGTCACTGGGGCTCTGTAGTTAACCCTTGAGATGCACTAGGTTCCCCAAGGCAAGATGGTGGGGTCCTGCATTTCCATCAAGGATGCATGAAGAAAGGATCAAACAAYGAATTGTATACCAGTACAGAAAATCATCCACAGAAAGGGGACTTTCACATACTGAACATTTCACTAATTGAAAAAATAAATGTATTTTCTTAWTTATTTTTACTGAATCCTCCCAGTAGAGGAGTCCCTTGATTAAAGAGGCCTCCGACTTCAGTAGAAACTCGTCACAGATAAGAGTGGTTGAGCTTGGAAGGGACCTTTAGGGATCATCTAGTCCCATCTTCTGCTTAAGCAGGTTCACCTAGCAGCCTGCCCAGGACCATGTCCAGATGGCTTCCGAGTATCCCCAAGGACATAGACTCCTCAAGCACTCTGAGCAACCTACCCCAGTRCTCTGCTACCCTCACAGTCAGTAGCAAAGAGGACAACTTGACTCTGGGACCCTATTCCTACCTTCAGCAGTACATCCACTAGTTTTCAAAGCAATGGACAACACAATTGAGGCTCTCACCTGGTGCCCACAACGTCCTGCAGCACAGCACTGGTGAGCTTTTCCTCCTGGTGCACGTTTAAGGCTCCAATCCAAYGTTGGGAGGAGTCTGCAGACATTTGCCATTGACCGGAGCAGGTTTTGGATCAGGTGCTGCATATAAACTGTGTCAAGATACCGGTCCTGGGGTAATGTTTGAGTTTAAGCATGGAAGCACAGGCCTGGGTTTGTCTACCCYGGTGACCTTTCAGAAAACCTCTTCTCACTTCGCTTGGCTTCTGTACAGGTCCTGGAGCCGCCTGTGGGTTTGGAAGTGGTTCGGGTTACTTGAYGATGGCCTGTTCTTGTACCTGTGCCTTTCAAGAGGGGTTCACTTCAGGATTTATAACAGGCTTTTGGTAGCACCCTCTATACTTAAATCTGTAAAATCGCTTCAGTTTAACCACCTGTTTTCACACGCTCATAATTTCATAAAGCATCCACCTTTTGGGAAAAAAATTTCCATGCTTCAGCTATTGCCCAAGGGCCTTTTYTTTCTCTTTCTTTAAATAAATTTCCAAAATAGAAAAGAGAAAAAAAAAAAGGTTGGTTCAAATCCATTCCACATTTCTCAGCTYGGCCTGGGGCAAGAAATTTCCCCATTCAGAAAAATTCTAACCACACTTCTTGTGGTTGAGGAGAGCTCAAAAGAAAAAAAGCTGGTGCCTGGGAGCTGCCACAAGCAGTGGAGCAGATGACTGATGCCTGGCCATGGGCTGAAAAGCCTGATCCACCCCAGACACTCCAAACTCTGGTGCTGCTCATTCCCTCGCTCCCAGGCCACGGTATGTGCCCAGAAGCAGGGTGAGGTAGCCCTGCTCGCTCACAAGGCTGGCGTCAGCAGTGACAAGGAGGCCAGAGCAACGCCCTTGGGGACAGTGGCATCCTGCAGTCCCACCAGCAACACCAACGACACCTTGCAGTCCCACCCGGTGTGAAGAGACAACTGGAGGTCCCTTCCCCAGCACCGCTGCCCTCCCAGGAGGGGCTGGKGTTGGTGTGACCAAGGTAGCTCCTTCGCCAGGGAACAATCAGCCTCGCTGTGACCAAGCCTCTCCAGGCCTGGTCCAGCATCTCCTGGAGCTAGCGGGAGCTTTTCCACCGAAACAGCCTTTCAGGAATACTCGTCCCAGCGCTGATACTTACGGCACAGATCCGAAGCCCCCTGAAGTCTGTAGGAGCCTTTCCACTGACCTCAGCTCTCCGAACAGCTGCGGTTCAAAGGGTTGATGGGGTCTGGGGGAGAAGCCAGCACAGCTTGTAAAATACATGCCAGGTTTTATTTTATTTTTCAGTCCCTGCTCTTCAGGACGTCTTAGGAAATGAAATGCAAAGAAATAACACCAGGGCAATATTTGGGCTGTAAGATCAAGCAGTCAAAGTAATCAGGAAATTGTTTAAAAAGAAAAAAAGAAACCCTTATATGTTGCTCCAGAAATGTTGTCTCAGCTTCATCAAGCTTTTTCTGTTTTCCTCCAGTGTTTAAGGTAACATATCGCTTGTCTTATTTGAATCTGTCCTCATTTCTATTACCACAGTGCACTGCTCCCAAGACACCTCCAGGGCCCCAGGCATGGCAAACAGAACAGTCCCAACCCCGAAGTAGGRCTCTATCTGCCTCCAGAAGCTTTATCTTTGATACTGCTGCCCTGTACAGGCTGTCCTGAAGAGTTATCCTACTTGTCAGGCCCACAAATTAACTTCTGGTTGAGTCATTCTCTCATCCAAAGCCCTGCCTTGGAAAGCCACGTGTCCAACTTACCATTGCCAGAAGAAAAAGGCATGGGGGAAAGGAAGCCTGTTACCACGGCTGGAATTACGAAGTGCTGAGACACAGGAGCACTCACGAACGACACACTAAGGCAGGGACACAGCAAAGAGCAGCCTGCGATGCTCCTGTGTCCTGGCCAACCCGTCAGCCCACCCTGCCTCCAAACCTAAGGRCACAACACAGCAGAGCAAGGCCCACCGAAGGCAGCCAGCCTTCCTGCAGGGTGCCCACGCAATACACATGGCCCCTGGCCCCTGCTAAAGCTGCTCTCGGAAATCAGGAGGCAGCTTAGCGGAGACAGCAGCACAYCACCAAGGAACATTGCCTTCTTGGATGCCTTTTCTGCCAGGAAAGGCACTGAGTTAATGAYACGTTCATTACACAGCTTCTTCTCTAGGATTTCTGCCTCATAGCTCCAGTAATAAGCTGCTCTTCCAAATCCTGAGATTTTGGCTGCCTGCCTTTGATGTCTGCAAAGGTGTCAGCCTTCCTGGCCAGATAAAGCCGAGGACTATACCCAGCGCCTCTTCTTTTCCTGTTACAGCAAAAAAAAAGTCTGAAGACCTCTAAGACAACTACTTCCAAAGGAGTTCCAGATTATCACATAAAAACATAARGCTGAACGTTGATTAATCTTGGTTTTTAAGTCTGAAAGCAGACTCTGTTTCCATCTACCGAAACGTTGGAGAAGACACATCTCAGAAAAGGACAATTTATTCAACCACTCCAGCAGTCTGCTAGTGGTCTTTACCACCTGTAGATGTCAGAGCAAGCAATAGGACTATGACCAAGCAAGATGCAGCAGTGGTTGAACTTCTCCATCAAGAACTGCTCGCCTTCCCCAATCAAGAAGCGTGTCTACAACCCTGCCAACAAGTCTCCCCAACCCTTTTCTGCACAGAAATGCCAGCAGGCCACTTGGGACCCCAGCCCTGTTGCAGCATGAGACCCACACCGCGTGCAGGCGCTGGAGCAGGACCCCGAGCACATCCTGTCCCCCGCGTCACGCAGTGGGTTTCCCATTAAGCGCAGCCACCGGCGGAGCCRGCCCAGACAGCAGCAGACACGGATGCTGGGGCCGGCACTGGGAGCTCGTGGGCGCCTTTCCTTGYGGGCCGGCTCCCCTCCGCAGCTCTACATTGGAACCACCTGGATGCCTTCGGGTGGTCCTGTGCTCCGCTCGCTCTCCACGGTCGCACACTGAGAGCCCACAAGCCCCGTGCAAATACAGCCCATGATACTTGAGAAAGTGACACTTTAACATAATAACACATTTAATGCACATTCCCACGCGGCTTCTGATCGCTCCTACCAGCAGATATAAAATCCAGCACAATAGAACAGTATTTAGCTGTGCGAGGCCCTGGTCCCTCACCCTCCATTTTGGCTCCTAAAGACAAGTATCCTGTTAAGGCAGGCTCTGAGTTTACAGCACTCAGCCTCACAGAGTTAAACATGAAACCAGCCCTTTCTTGACACTATTGYGGGAACAGTAAAGAAGAACTGAGATCCAGAGAGCACTAAAACTGCAGAACACCTCTTCTTACCCCCAAATTACCTGATGGGTGTCAGTCTGAAAGGCAAAATACTAATTAGCCATTATACAGGCAATTAATCCCTCCCAGCTCAACAGYTGGCCTTTGGGGCAAGCCACCCCTCAGCTGAGATACCCCTAGGGCCACCGGGACCCCATGGAATGGTGCTGAGGCCACTGAGGGGACATTTCTTGTGCTCCTCTGCCTTGTCCCACTCTTCCCAAGYGCTGGGAAACCCACATCTCCATCAGACCAAGAACTTGTTACCATCAGAAAACTTCTTTCTTCTCTTTGACCTACTCAGCAACTCCTTCTCACCAAGGCCACTCAATCAGCCTCTGTTGGGTGATGCTACTTCAAAGCCAAGCCTCTTGGTGCATYCCACTTTGCTCTCCTTTTGGGATATTGGATCCACAGTACACTGTTTGCTGAAGGCCCAAAGTGTTCAGACACAGAGGTACTTTTATTCAGCTCCTGCTCTGCCAGGAGCAACAACAAGTATGAATAAAACTCTTAGTGTGACTAGAACAAATAAATCTTCCTGCTGCATCAAGCTGCACGCCCCAGGGATGGGCTATACATCTTTCGCCAACCTAAATAACATCTATCCCTCCTTGCAGTCCTCTTCAGTCTAAAGATACGCCTGGAGAGGGAGAAGACTGGCCCGCAGGTCAGGTGAGCATAACACAGTGAAATCTGCAGAAGATGCCAAATGGAGGACAGGAAGAAAATCCCTCTGGTGAGGACTGCAGAGGAAAACCCAAAAGCAGTTCGCTTGCACTGCAAAAAGACAGGCTCTGTATCAGGTGCAGAAATATCTTACTGACAGTTAGGAGGAAGCAATTCTTTCCTCTCCCATCCTTTCTCCCCTCCTCCCGAATCTCTGGAGAGACAATGGACAGAGCACCAGGTGTGAGTCTGCAGATCTGACAAGGGCCACGAGGATTTGGTGCTGCAGGTGTGTGTGCTGCACTGGCAGTGAATCAGTCRGGATGAGGCTGTAGGTGACCACAAACCCACGCAGCTATAAAACCAAAGCAAGCAGGAAACGAGGTCTCAGCTTGTTCCAGTAGAGGCTCAAGTCAGATACACTATATGAGAGTTTGCATATGTAAATCTTGCATATTTTCACATTTTTTAAAGTCAGAGCCACCACTTCCCACTACTCCTGGTACTTCGCACATACACACATCAGTGGGGTGACTGCACCTTTAGTTATTTCTGTTGAGGCCAAGCTGAAAGTGCTTCATTCCAACACTGCGCTCTGAAATCCACATATACTTTTACCACCACTTACCTTTACAGGCATTTTGTTCATTTGCCCAAATTTACAGGCTTCATTATCCATGCAAATGAAGGCCAGAAGAAAGGAGTCCAGCACAACCTTCTTATATTCATTCTTGTCCCTTTCTCCACAATGGAAGTTTAGTACATGTTTACCCATGCAATGGCCACACATTTGAGTGCTTTGTTAATAGCATCCATCGAGTGCACTCATCTCTAACGTCATTTATCTCATTGTGTCATCAGACTCACAAGACAGTTCAAGTTGCTGAAGTAATCACTTTGTCTCTGCATCCTCAGGCATTATCGCAGTTAGACACCACCAAAACATCTCCTATTTCTTTCCCATCTGACCTTAAAAACGAAAACTGCATCATGGTATCTATGATGGTCAATGAAGTCACTCACACAGCGTAAAAGGGACCCATCTTGGACCACTTTTCTTCCCATTGCCTCCTCTCCAGGAAAAAAAAATACAGACCAAGCTTGTATTTGTTTAGGAAGATGAGGTGAGACAATGTCCAGCATTTCTTTGTTTAGGCTGTTCATTCAAAGTCTTAGTGTCACTTCTGGTTCATACCTGTCTCTTTCCATGCATTGATAATGACATATTGCCTACCTCAGGTGGATTCCATTTTCCAGCTTTGTAACGTGCACTGCAAGTACCTCCAAGATTGTTTGAATTGGACGAGAAAGACTTCCTCCCTCTCCCTAGGTTAAAGCCAGATCAGCTTGAAGCCTCCTGCTCTGAACAACTACTCCTTATCCAAACAGCTTCTCTTTCCCAGGCAGCTCTGCAATACCCGGAGCAGCCCCAGCTCCTCCAAAGGGAGCTGACAATCCCGTTCCAAAAATCAGAGAGCCCTGAGAGCACAGAAGCAAGTGCCTCTTGTCACCACTTGAATCCAATATGAAGTTGTTAGCCAGAAAGCAGTCCCTGTGGCTAGGCCACAAGCCCAGGAATGGAGAGATACTGTGCAACACCTTTGCTCTGTTTGCCTGCACCATTTCCCATCCATTTCCTTCTAGAGCAAGTCAGGGTTTCTGAAACAAAAACAGTTCTGTTAAAATATGCCTTTTCCATTAACCTTTTGGTTTATATCACGGTCATGTGGAACTGGAACTGGCTCTTCTGACTTTTTGGGGAGAGAGGAATTCAGACGCTCGCTTAGCCTTTCAAACAGGAGCAGTTACACCAGATGGAAGCTAAGAGCCACCCCATTGCAAAGCAATGGTGCTCAAAGAAAATGAGCTATCTTGTGTTTCCTCTCAATTTGGGGTTGTAGCAGTTGTTTTGTTTTGTTTTTTATACAGTTTCTATTGCATGGATTCTCTTTTCTTTTTTACGTTATTGTGATTAACCTTTAACACCTCCTGCAGTAAAGACAAGCTTATGGATCCTCCAAGGTAGATTTGATTTCTGTTTCTGTTGTCACCTATGTGACATCTTATTCGGAGCAAGGGGGGAGCAGGGAGCTGCCTCGACTGCACGTCCAGGGGTACAAACCTGTAGGGTTGTATCTGTCCCCAGCTCTCAGAAAGGAGTTACCTAATGTGCCYCCTGCATACAGGGAGACAACATCCCCATCCCTTGTTCAGCCACCACTGAATGCCCATTGCCTACATGGCAGGGGACCAGCTGCCCTAACACAGCCCAGGCTGCCCTGCCTGGTCCTGTCCCTTCACGGGGCCAGCGCACACTAAGCAGGTCCTGAGAATTAGAATCTTTTTCCCATACRGGGGGAAAAAAATGAAAAAGATGTATACAAGAGGGAGAAAAAAGCCTTTCCACCAGGACACTCTTTTTAAAAGACATTTCCTCTTCTTCAAAAGTCTTAGTATTTCAAATGGAGAAAAAAAAAGATTGAAAATCCATCAGGAAGCAGGTTTTTCTTAGGAATGAGACTTTCCACTGTGTGGGAACATTGGCTTTCCCCGTAGGAGGACACTCTTTTGCAGGACACGGCTGTTTTCTCAGGGCTTCAAGGAGAAGGTTTTTGCTCTCTGTTCAGGCACTGCTTTCCACTGTCTGGAGATGACTTTCTACAGCACTTTGGCCTCTCCAACTCATCCCGTGCAGGGCAGCGTGTGCCTAAACCGCAGTGTGTGGAGTCCCTCTCCTTGAGGGCTGCACGTGCTTTCTGCAGAGGGATTTGGACTTTGCCGTGTCTCCCACACAAAGAGCACACGCATTGGCTTTAAAAATCGCTGTCTGGGAGAAGAAGGGTTGAGCTGGGGGGTGTCTAAGACATGTGGATTATTTCCCTCCCCGAAACCTGCCACCAAGCTGGCTTGGGGATGGCAGAGGGAAAAGCCCTATCGACTCAGTAGCCCAGGGGACAGCTCTCCTCATCTATTCCCAACAGATGCTCCTCAACCACTTCAACAATCCAAACCAAAGTCCCCAAGAAGAGCGAGCTGGGGACAGAAGCAGCCCACCTAGCAGGGGCAAACGTGTGCTCCATGCAAAGCCTAACACAATGCTGCACTATTTGTAGCTACCAGAGCCGTAGAGCCGCAAAATCACACCTGAGCACACAAGCGACCTGTGAAAGCAGCTCACAAAATCAGTTTTCAGCCCATTCCCAAGCTCACAACAAAGTTGAGTCTGTGGGACCAGCCCAGCATAAAATAATGCTAACCCGTGCAACCTCTGCTTCACAAGTCATAAATCTGAAGTGGAATTTCTCTGTCTTTCCTTCCCGGTAAGCATTTCCCTTCTGTGGTTGTCAGGTATAATTCCAGGCCCGGCTGCCATCATTTCAGGTTGGGATTTAGGTATGGGGCAAAGGAGCTGATCCTTTTTTTCGTCACATTAAATTAAACCATAAACTATGTATTTTAATTCTTTCTAATTAAATTTCTCACTGGAGAGAAAAAAAAAAAAAAAAAAAGAAAAATACAGCAAGTATTATTCCTTAGTATTTTCTCACAATACCTCTCGGGAAGCGCTTGGGAACAGGTATGTGCCAGTCCTTGGGGCATTGCAGTGTGGGTCTGTCACTCCCAGGTAGCTCAGATCCCCTCAGGGCTGGCAGCTCCCCGAGTGACAGGGTCCAGATGAATCTTGCTGCAGTGACCTAAGAAGTCTAAGGTCCCAGTGTTAACCCAGCCCCTCAYAGTGTGCTAGTGGAGAAGGATGGATGTCTAAAAGCACTAAAAACGCCCATGCACAGCCCGACAGCCCAGCTCTGACCTGCTGCTTCTGCAGCCCCAGCAGCCGTGCCAAGGGTGGTGGTGGCTTCCTCAGTGGATGGGCACATGGCRCTTTGGTAAATGACTGGATCTGTCTAATTATTAAAGCAAAGCTGTCTGGGAGCCCAGTTCCGATCAGCTTTCAACAGGCTGCATCCCCTAAATCTTACAGGCATTGGCTGGCTTACAAATGCCAGGCTTTTCTTTGCAGATGAAGAAATACTGCTACAGCTTTGCAATTATGAAGTATTTAAAAGTAATTGGCATTTCCCCCCCTTACGTTCCAAGATGTGCTCGAGGGAAGTAACCCAATAGGCAAGAGACTGTCCTTGAGGTCTCTAAACTATTCTGGCTTCATAAAGGAAGAAACCCAATACAGCAAATTGCRCTGAGGAGTCAGCTGAAAGCGGCGTCTGGCTAAGGAGGAAGCAACAGCGTGTCCCTCGCTCAGCCCTCCCGACCTAGCAAGCWTAACTATGACTCTGCGCCAGGAGTTGTTTCCATCTGGTCTTCAGATCCCCAGGAGCAGCACAGCAATCCGGGCTGGATCAGGGTCATTACAYTGCAAGGTCAGGCACCAGGTCAAAGGGATAAAGAAACACACAGGGCAGACTTGATGCAGGGACGTGTGCTCCGTGGTTGTGTTGGAGGTGGCACGTCCGGGATCGCTCACACCTGATCTTCAGAACTTTAGCTTTCCTTGCAAAATAATGATGCTGGTATTCCCTGCTCCCAGGCTGCTGGGGATAATGAAACGTGCAGCGTGGTAGCGGCAACTTCCCGTGTCAGCAGGCAGCCTGGAGCCACGGTCCAGAAAGAGACAAACCGCACAGCACTCACCTCCAAGGCCGAAACACGAGCACTCAGGGCCAGCTCCAGCAAGAACTGCTAATGTGCAAAATGCACCAAGAAAAGAAGTGTTAAATCTGTTTAGCCTTAGGCACCAGTGAAGTAAACAGCTTTCTCTGAGATTTCCACCCAAAGCCACTACTATGGACAACACAAATTATTACTTGTAGGTAGCAATTCATCCCATTTTTGACCTCAATGTGACAATGAGATGAACAAAGCACATCCAAAGTGATGAATATAGAATAAGCCTGCACGGCAACGGCCAGTGTTTCTGGAYATGGGACACCTGGTCCATGTGCCACTGGAGCTGAGGGGTGAGAAGAGCAGGGTTCCTTCTGCACCACAACTGGACCTTCTGACACCTAAACTCCAGCCAAGTCCCTGGAGCTTCACATGAACCATTCAGAGAYGGACAGAAGCCTCTTCCATTCCCACCCTAGGGAAGGGTCTGAACATCTGGAGAACTCACCAACGTCCTCAGATGAGGCTCCTCTAGCACCTACATCAACTAAGAGGAGACAACCCACCTGAGGCAATGTGCAGCCCTCCCATGTGAGCTCATCCCAGCACCTGCCCTCTCCCCCAGGCTCATGCTTGGACTTGAACCCCTTTCACCTGGGAGGTCCCATCCCTGCTGCCCAGCCTGCACCACTCACTGCCCAGCCACTGGGTTTCAGGATGCTGACAAGTGTTGCACCTTTTCATTTGAAAAATAATCCCCAGACCTAAACCAGAGGGGCTGGCAGCCACCTCACAACCTGCGCAAGAATGTCAGGCACGTCGTGAAACACAAGTTCTGCCTCCCAGAACTGTCAGATTCCATTAGCTCCACAAGGACCTGACAATGTAAGGGCTTTTAAACCCCAAACCACCATGCTAGAAAGTTTCCCTTGCTAACGAACCACCCACAAGGTAAAAATGCAAGTCCTGTGCACAGGCAAGGTGCTGCACGCAAGAGAAACTCAGGCAGACCCCCCCACACACACAGACACACTCYGCCCGGGCTGTTTTCACAGAGGCTCTGTCCCTCTGTGATGTGCAGATGCTTCTCTGCTTTTCTAAGTGCTGCCTCTTCAAACTGCTTTTAAAGAGGCAGCACTTTATGCTCTTTATGCTTTTAAAGCAGCCCTGGCTCCGAGGCACTATTTTCATTCCTTCAGTCTGCAATGCAAAAGCTAAAAAAAAGACCAAKGCACAAAGAGTAAGCTAGGACTGCAGGAGATATTATATGTCATTCATTAAACCCTAGCATCGATTGATTCTTGTTTTAAAGTGATATATGATGCAGAAAGTAAATAGTCATGTAGGGAGCGCAGCCAACAAGTTATTATTGCTCATTATCACTGAGCAGCAGCCCAGGGCTGGGATCCTTCCTAAGAGCAGCCACACAAGCTGAGACCAAAAAGGTGTCTCTGTCCCAGTGTCCTCCCTCTCCTTTTCCTGCCTGCTGAATGGAGCATTTACAGCCCCACTTGGGATACATCCGGCCTCACAGAGAGGCAGAGCAGGACTTCCACCCATTTCATCAAGAGAAAACGGGTGCCTGAAGATCCAGACTATGTCCTTGAGGTCTCCCAGAAAGCCTGGCAAACGGGAAACTGAAGCAGTGCCCCCGACACCCAGTTTAATGATGAGCACCAGACTTTCTGCCCCTTTTCACTGGACAGTCCCTTCTAATGCAACTCGCAAAGCACAGACCTCAGAGCTGGTAGGCAACAACATCAAGAGTTTCAGCACTCCAGGATGAAGTGGCTCTAGACACCCAAGTCATGCTAAATGGTGACAATTCCAGTGTCTCCGACTCACCTGCTTCTTCCAAAGCTGACAGTACAGATTACATGGAAATCACACTGTTTATACCCCCACAGTTGATGAAATAACCTGGCCCTGCAGAAAGAAGAAGAGTCCAAACGCTCAGGAGTTACATATCGTCCACCTGTTCCTTCTCCATCAGTTCTGTGGCTCTGGGGCTTCTGATGGACRTCCTGAAGCCCTTTCCCTTCACACGCGCGGCAAGACCAGGAGCACAGTGGACAGGCTCCAACCTTGGGTGAGCAGGAAGGGTGATAACACAGGGCCCAGCTGCAGTTTCACACTGGCAAGCGTCAAGTCTTTCTGAACACGCAGAACACGATGATTTTTGCTTCACACTTGAAGTTCAAATATTGAAATTAAAAAAAAAATTAAAGCAACAATTCAAAAGCAAAGAGTATAATGTCATGGACAGTTAAGAACACAGCCTCGAGTACTTACCTTATTCCTTCCTATGTCCCCTACTTTCTCTTCACCATCCAGGCACCAAAATCCCATGCACCAAAGCATCKTGCCCTTACAGTGCCTGAAGCGAGGACACAACTCCTCCTAGAAGCAATAAACTGCTGATTGCTTTGGGCCTAGAAATGAGTCATTTTAAGCACCAAGTTTCTGTCACAGTCCCAAGTCCTGGTGTGAATTACCTTCAGGGCTGACCCCAGCTCGCTCCGCAGCRACCAAAATA
Source organism: Nothoprocta perdicaria (assembly GCF_003342845.1). NCBI lineage: Eukaryota > Metazoa > Chordata > Aves > Tinamiformes > Tinamidae > Nothoprocta > Nothoprocta perdicaria. The sequence goes on from NW_020454450.1 coordinate 1,848,469, forward strand.
AAAAGTAATCCTCCCCCACTTCCTCGTTCATTTAAACACACATAGAGCCCTTTGAACGGCCATAGCATACTAAACAGTAAAGCTACTTTGTGATTATCCATTTGGTTGATTTTTTTTTTTGACACGTGCTAGTCTCTCTTGCAATGGCTCCACAGTGTCAGCTGAATTCTCACAACATTTCCCAGCATAAAGGTTGCCAGCAAAGTCACAAAAAGCTTTCAAGACAAAGCCTTGCAAAGCTAATCCTCCACCCAAGTCTCCCACCGATGCTTTCAAAAGATGTCGCTGCTGTTCTGTATCCACTTTAAAATGTGAATTTTACAATGCAAACACATCAATTCCTAGAAAAATAGGCAATCATTTTTAATGATTTTATATAAAAGAAAAATAAATGTTATGATACAATCTGATGCTCTGTACAGTTACACTCACATTACAGTGTACTTGCTATACATTTCTACAAAACCAGTCCTACTCATATTTACATACCAAGCAAGAGACTAAGCAAATGTGAAGAACTGCAGGGGACTTAAGTCATGAAATACATTGCAAGAGAATTAATCTGATACTCAACTGCCAAGCATCAAATAGGATATTAGTTACAGAACAACTTGACACTTTATCTAAGATTTCTCTGCCTACTCTTGCATTAAAACRACAAGAGATTTTGGTAGTTTTCACATTGGTTTTCAGGGAAAGTATTCAAATGAATGATTTTGCTTATATTACATGCGAAAAGCAAAACAAAGTGGTATTTGTAAGAGTTATGATAAATGAGTATTTGGTTCAAAAAATTCAACTGTGTTGAAATATCACACCAAAACTCATCAGTGARGAATACATGAATCCAGAAAAGAGTGAACCAATAACTTAAAGCTAACAAGTGCATACCCATACATTTTTTGTAGACAATTTAACTGCATCTGTTTTCATTGGGCTCAGATAAGTGAACCAACTGCTTTGAACTACCCCAAAGTCTTCAGCAAGTCCTTAGAAGTCTCTACAAGTAGCAATATGACAGGACGAAAAGGTGAGATTTACTCAAAGCACTCTCGTTATGCCTACTGAGTCATATTTGAGAGCCCCCATTAAAGCGATTTARAAAGGTCTGATGGACAAAAAAAGTTCCCAATTAATATGGAAAATAGGAGGATTCGACCAGTTCCTACACAATCCAAACAACATGGGAATAGAAGATGTATTTGCACGTTGCAAAAATCTTCAGAGAACAGCCTTGCAAAGGAGTGAAGCCTCCTATTCAGTGCAGCACCATACAGCTGTGTCTATTCTAATATGCTTTTTAGAGTTAGGAATAAGTGCACTGGACTTTAACGTGCCATACACTCAAGAGGTCAGTAGGAAAGCAGTATAGGCAACTGTAGTTAAATAAAAAAAAATCATTAAAATTATTCACATACAAAAAGTTATAGGAACATGCTTTGGGGAGGAAATGGGTGCTTAAATTAATCCTTTCCAAATGAACATATGCAATAAAAGTAGAATTAACACCTGCACAGATAAAATGCTTCGGCTCCCTTACATGGCGATGCTCACACTGCATTTTTAGCAGCTCCTTAATAAGATTCCTCATAGCTCTGAAAACATGACATCATTTTTGTAATGATGCAAAGAAGTGCCTGCTACCCACAGCTTTACTTCTTGATCTTCAGGAATTTTTTTACAGATTTCTTTACAAGACCTTTAAATAATGGACAGGATGATGCAAATTTCTAACCCGAGGGGATCTGAAACAATTTTTAAAGGGGCAAAAAAACAACTAAAACTCCTTTTTCTTGRGAGTATGTTCAAAAGTGACCTCAGTGGGTATGAGGAAAGGAAAGGGTTATGTAAGAGGGCTGGCTCAGAAACTGCCCTGAAGAGGCCAGGGATGAAAAGGGGGCTGCAAAACCCTAGTAAGCAAGCAACAACAGTTCACATCTAAAGAAACAACTTATTTTAATAGTTCTGTAACTTTTGCACTCAAATAAATATAATTTTATCCTGGGCAATACAAACCTCTAAAAAAGAATGTAATAATGGGATTTCATATTCTCTTTAGGCTTCTGGTCCTTAATTTTATATTTGAACAAGGCATATGTTAATTTTTCCTCTGCTATTTTGCTTTTATTTCGTAGAAATGCCAGTCCGTTCCGATGCTTTTTTCTCTTCTTTACCTTTTTGAAGACAGGTTTATGCTRAGAATCATCTTCTGGATTTTGTCTTCGTTCTTTAAAATATTAGATTTTACAGCACAGATCTTGTCTTGTTGGTCTTTAATCAACTGTTCCAGTTCAGCCAGTTCAGCTTTTAAGGGCTCGACAGCACTGTCTGTGATACTGAAAGAGACACAAAAAGCACAATGTTCCTGGGAACTTTAAGCTGCTTTAGGTTACTTATTCCTTGAAGAAAGTATATTCAATACTTGGAAGCTTGCAAAGAATTTAAGCTGTGCCCACCCTTCCTGAAAAAAGTGGAGAATAAGCACAAAGGCAAAGCTAACAACATGGACAGAGAAGAATAWTGTTCAGCAGTGATCACCCACAATTCTACAGCAAACATGAAATTCTTGGCTAACCTTGCTTTCCCAGGAAGATCTCTTTGCTTTGCAGTTATTTCATCCTGCAGTGTGTATCTGTCAGGCACTTCTTTTATTTTACCCATCCAAGAGCCGCAACTGCCTGGCACGTGGATTAGCTGGCGTTCGACTGTGTGGGACATGGCACAAGGGACACCCACCTTCTCCTGGCACCCCTGGGTCCTGCCATCTCTCCCCACAGCCTTCCCCACAAGAGTTTTAAGGGGAGGAGTACATTGCTTAGATGAAGAAATATAAAGTAGAGAGAGTAGTGGTAGRTGTGAGGAAAAGTGAGCTTCAGAAAGTTCAACCACGGAACAGCAGAACGGATCCAGGCTCCCACTTAGGCATTTCCCCAAACCGGGGGGTTAACACTCCTTTTCCTGAGATGGCAGCARTCTCCACCGACTCTTTCTTGGGACAGAAGAAAAACAGCAAAGCTGTTGCCAGTCAGAAGATAAATGAGTCCTGGAGCCACTTCTGCTTATTTATGTTGACCCTAAGGCTAACTAATGCCTGACCACCCACTCCCAGCCACCTATCTTGACAACYTCCACTCAATTTTACTTCTCTGGGAAAGCAAACTGCAATCTACTGCAAAATGGCAAAGAAATGGGAAGTGGAGAAAAAGAAACGCACTCAAAAGGAACTGGGAGAAGATGATAGGCTGCCATGTGCCTTATAAACCTGGGAAAGGAAAGTGCCCAAGACCAGCTATTTCCTACATGACACTAAGGCCAGCAGCTACTACAGGCAGAAGTCTGARAAAGGGCAGATGTCCATGTGAACTGACCCCTCATTAGCTGCTAACGAGAGCAGGCAATCCCACACCAGTAAAAAATGTAATAAAAGGGAATCCTAAGCTATTAAACCACAATAGCACCGGAGTATTTTAAACAAACAGGGCTTTGGCTTTCAGAAACGYGGCCCCTGCCCTCGTGCTTTGCGGATTTGCAGTCACACCTAACAGCCAGGGAAGCGATGGGCTGAACCACCCACACTGTCATTCCGAATTACCCCATTGCTTTGAGAACTCATTAGCCAAGGTCTGCATCTCAAAACCGTTTAGCTTTCTACCRTATTAGAATAAATCACCAAAAAGCTACCACTGGAAATTGCACTAGCGTTTCCCAATGGGATCCTTCAATCRTCTTTCACAGGAGCAAAGAAAATAAGGATGTGCGTCCAAATTCCACTGCATATGGGAAGCATTGTATTCTTCACATCTGAGCTGTGCAATTCTTCCCTGAAGGATCTGACACACTGTAGCACTACAAAGATCTGATCAGGATTCTGTGAAGTGCTGGGATATGTTGCCGCAGTCTTAGCTTATTAAAGGGAACTGAAGGGCCTCAACAAAGAGATGTTGGTCTCTGCAGTATCTCATGAAACAGCTGCCCAAAGCTTGGTTTGACACAAATCCCCAAACAAAATCAGCTGGGCAGTTCCTTCCTCTCCCTCCCTCTCCCCTCCTGCATGAACAGCAAGGATATCTGCCTTGACTAGAGTACAATTTGTTTGGGAAATCAGGAGACACACGAAGCCAGACGGGCAGGTACAGTCACGGAGCAGGGCGATCAACTGAAGGGGAAATGRCTCGTGTGGCAAGTCCAAAGGAGACCCACCAAGCAAGCACACGACTGGGGGAAGTCCTGAGCCTGCCTCGTTTTATTCTGCTACGTGGTTGGGACTTTCTGCGCAAAGGCAAATGAGTCAATGCCTCAGTTTCTCAAAGCATTAACTTAATGTCAAGTAACTTTTCCGTTCTCTTTAGAGGGGCTTTGTGTTCTAAGGTCAGCTGAAATTTAAGAGTTTCACAACGTTTTGGGGTAGAAGTTGCTATGTAGTAAAGGTGCTACAAGGAATTAGCATCACTATAATTTATATGGGAATCAAAACCCTAATTCCCACTCTGGTCTGTAGATGAAGCCAGCAACAACAAATTTCTAACATTTAGCACATTACTGGCTACCAAGACAGGACTTAGCTAAGGATCCCAYCCAGTGGCATACTTTCATCTGTACAAACCAAGCATGTCACTTCAGAGAGGAGCAAAACTATCCAGATCGATTGTGAACACAAGATAATAATTTAGCTCTTATTTAAGATCTAAGGAAATAAAATTGGAGACAATTTCCACTTCCAAGGAGAATAATAAGGGACACTGGTGAGGCATGCCGTACGTGTGATCTTCACTCTCCTGGCTTTCTGGTGGTGTTTTTTCATTATTAACTGACAGGAACGCTTGCTATTAATACCATTACAGAATACAGAGAATTGTTCTGGCACATAGGAATCCACTACTAGTCCCCTTTCCAAACTCAGGTTTTCTTCTGACGTGCTCCTCCTCACTACTCCTTATACATTTCTGAGAGAAACCAAACAAAACACCAAGTCCTTTTGTCTCATACAAACATGCTCAATCTCCTCTCACTCTTGTGACAAACATTATGTGAAAGTGACCTGAAAATTCCTTTACAGTGAATTTTAAAAAGACTCTCAAAAAATTCCAGAAAGCAAATAAGCCAGATGGCAAATTCACCTYAAATGTCTGTAAAAGTCTTCCTTCTCCAAACAGGAACTGATCTCAGGAGGAAAAATAAAACCAATAAATAAAGCTTTCCCTGCACACACTCACCTTTGCTCTTTCTGCAGAGCTTCTGCAAGCTGCCTGTTCTCGTGCCGCCACATCTGCAGTTCGTTCTTCATGGCATCCATGTCCTCCTGGATGTAATCCATGATCTTGCCAAGAGGAAGGGAACTCCGGCACAGAGTCTGAATAGAGACCTGCAACCTCTCGATTTCTTTGGCTACCAAGTCTCTCTCTTTCTTCCTAGCTGCTTCTGACACAAAGGGCTTCTCCTAATGGGAAGGATGAAGAAAGAAATCATGAAAATTAGGTTAAGTATCTGTTAGTGACTGCTTAGCACATAACTGTTTAATAGCAGCAGCAGTATTACACTGCTTTTCAGATCTGCAGTGCATAAAAGTACAGCTAATAACTGATCCCTTAAGTGACCTCCCTCTGCAGTTTTCAGCATGATCATTCCGAAAGCAATAGGTGGCTTGAAGAACATCTCTTGTCCATTCATAATTTACTTTTCTGTATACCTTTCTGTATTTCAAAGGGCAAGTTTTTGTGGCCTAATGTGACACCACTAAAAAGAAGCACACACATGCACTACTCAGCAATACTTTTCTTATCAAGCTGCTACTCCAAGGAAAACCCGAGAGCTTCTCGGGTGCCACAAGACACTTCAAAAAAACAAAGCAGGTAGAAAATAAGTCTCCAATCAAACACCTTATGTCAGTCTCCAATATCAGGTGTAATCATTGATCAAATTATTCAAAACAGTGGACAGCACCGAGAAAGAACTGCCCAAGGTTAGGTCACATAAAAGTGAAGTACAAAGTACAAGCCACTGCACTAAGGAAAGCAGAGTATGTAGGAATAGACTCATCTTCTCCACCCACCACTCACCAGAGTATCGTGAATGTGGATTCACTGTTCCTGCTGGGTGGCTGAGCCACAGAGATGAGCCAGACCTGCTCGAAGCAGGAGGACTAGCTGGAGAATCAGAGCCAAGATATGTGGCCAGAGAAGCACCCAGCTGAGCTGGATGTTCTCCCTCTTGGGCTGACCAAGTGCAGCTGCACACTTGCCTCTGCATAACAACCTGAAGAAAGGCCGTGCTGAGCTCTTGAGGAAGAGGGTTATGATTTCTGGAAGATGCTAATTTTGACAACACAGAGGCATCACAGCTCTTCGTGTTTGGCTCCCAAGCTGGGCACCACAAGCATTCATTGCACCTGCTYGCAAGCGTTCTCCTCCTACTGTGGAGCAACATCAGAGACCCAAGGGCACTTTCAACATATCACTAAAGTTGCCTGAATCATTGTGCTCTTCATCTCTCCACTCTCTGTACGTGGAATTCCATCTCCTAATGTTGCTTCTAATAAYAGCACTTCAAGTTGCATAACAAAAATAGCAAGTGGTTATTCCAGTCCTCGCAGTTCTGTTGACAGTGGCTGAAAAGCATGCGGGCTGCAGATGTGGCCTCAATAAACTGCACTATGCAAAAATAACTTGGTCCTGTGCGCGCTTCCCTCGTGTGCAGCCAGCAGAGCCTCTGCAGTCGGTCACTGGAAGACTACCAGCTCACTTGATGTCAAGTGCAGTGAAGTATCTGCTCAAGTTGCTAAAGTGCTAAGAGCAAAATGAYGCCGTATCACTAACGTTCAGTAATAATCCAATTCCAGCCAGCTCTTTAACAAAAACAACCTTTCTTTCTTTCCTTCCTTCCACGATCTGTACATGTCTGATCCTCAAACTGTGTTTCCTTTGAGATGCACCAGCCTCTCAGCAAAGTATAAAGTCCTTTCAGTTATTTAATGTATGCTAGCGAAGTGGAAAGGTCCTTCTTTGCCACCTCGGCCGTGAGATCAAGCAACCAAACACAGTTCCTAACGGCTACAAAAACACAGAGGTGGCAGCGAGCTGCTCRCACACTGGGACCCCAAAAATATCGACCACACTGTCCCCTCCTGCCCTCCTACTCAATTGGCCCGTCTTCCTGTGTGAGCTGTGGGCTGTTTGTTCAGCTGGCTTTGGAGGCAGCAGGGACTACTGCCAAACACATTTCAGCAGCCCTCAGCTTCCCGATAAACTCTGATATAGATTTTTTTTAGAAAAATACTTCTAAAGGTTGGAAGGCTGAGATTTACTTACTCCCGACGCTTTGCATTTTACCACACACACACACGCGCGCGCGGCMCATGAAAAGCGTGGGACTCCTCTGACTTTCCTGTGATTTTATAAGCTTAAATGTTTAATTAGGAACAGGGCTGAAGTGATGAACGCTGCCGAACTTGTGACCTTGCTTCCTAAGTCAACTCATGAGTGTTGGCTAAACTGTTAAAGCTAACACTCATCTTAATTCCTTCTCGTGCAAGCCGTACCTCTCTCCCAGAAGCAGGTGTTTCACTACCCTGCACTTCATAAAGCAGGGTGTTTAGGCGCTTGCTGGAGCCATCCACATTACAAGGTGAAGGCAAAAGCRCTGCATTTTGCCCCATGGCTTCCTCTGTGAGACGGGAAGAGCCCCTCTTCGCAACACAAGCCATGGAAACCTGCACTCCTGGATCACATATTTGGCCAACCGGTGGGCATCATAACCAGACACATTACCTACAACTTCACCCGTGTCCTTTCCTCTTGGTCTTGCAAGCCCCACGGCACAGATCACAGCCAAAACCAAGCTCTGCACACCAGCACTGCCCGCGCTCACAGACATCCCCTCGGGTTCACGAGAGGTTCCCCACTGTGATTTTTTTTTTAACCTGCCTTGCTCTAACTGGTAAAACCACAGTACCAAAACTGCACCGTTCCAACAATTTAAGTCTTTTTCTAAGTGTCTCTAGTCTGATTAGGTTTTCCTAGTAGAGTTCCTGCTATGTTGTGCTCCACCAATGCCTTATGAAAGTCTTACTCCATGATATATGTACTCCGTGCCACATATACCTGAGAGGTTATAAAAAAAGTTATTTTCAGTTCAGCAGCAGAGCAGAGTTATACCATATTTGGCTTCCCAGAAAAAGAAAATCCCATTGCCTTGTTTTTCCTCTCCTCTKAAATGCACCAGCTCCTTGCCATTTTCCTCACCCCACCCCTTACGAGAAGCCACAGGCAAGAGGTAAGGAATTTGTTGCAAATACAATCATCCCTGCAGCAAGAAAATCCAGCCTGTCAGTTGTTGTAGGGTGTAGCTCTGTGTATGGAAACATGAAGAACACTTCACACTTATTTTACAAATGCTGACTTCACAGGTTTATGCTCTTGCAGTGCTGAAATGACCTCCCCGATTCCTAGGTGGTCCAAGCAGTCACAGTTCTCAACCTCAGGAAATGTATTGTGAAAAGAGGAGAAACAAAATTCCATATTCCAATAAACAAGGGCAAAAGGATATTTTAAAACTACAGATGCAATTRACAACTTGAAATACACTATACTACATGGAAGCTTAAGGAGAAACAAAATACAATGAAATACTATATATTAGAAAGGTGCATCTAAAGTGCATTAGTAAATATACAAGAATAATTTTAGTGTTCCTGTAACTCCAGTATACTCYTTGTGCAGTTCAATTCTTCAAAGCTGATGTTAGAAAGGCAAGATATTTTCACACCCAAAGTCATTTCAAGCACTGAAATATAAAACCACTAACTTCTATTAAATATTAGTTGAGCTTAAAACAGGTACGTCAAAAGGCTTCTCAAAGTCTTTTAAACACATGCTGCCCAACTCATGCAATAGTGAACAAGAGTTTTTTTTAAAGACAGCTTTATTTAAAAGAAGAGCACTTAGTTTCTAAGCTTCTAAGAAAAATCTCCCAACAAGAGCAGACGTGATGGTTTAGCTGGAACACTGTTGCTCCTCCTCACCTGAGAGGTAAAAAAAATAACCCCAAACCTTTCCTTCATTTCCCTAGCATTTCTACTCCAAGATGCCACGTTGCATTTCCYACAGGCTACAGGAAGCTAAGCTCAGACCACAGAATAATCCTCAAGAAAGTCAAGCCTGGGCAGTTATTGCTGATTATAAGTAAATAAGAAAAAAAAATCACATTGCTATTCTCAATTTCGTAGTTGCAGTGATGGGTTAAATTTTACATTGCACACTTTTTTTTAAGATCACCAAGCATTACGGCAGATGGTTTGTTACAACAAGCAACGTGGGTGGTAAGAGTCCTCAATGCCACCTTTGCTCATTTTGCACAAATATGTAACAGGATATATTCAGTTTGAAGAAAAATGCCAGAATCAGAATTGTTCCAGGCTATTTAATTAGGTCACACACCTCCATGAACTCTCCTTTCACAAAGGCCCAAGAATTAATAAATTATCCCCATATAAAAGACTGTATCACTTCTGTAGGCCCAACACGCTTCCTTTCCTTCATGTTTTTTTGTAAGGCACCAAGATAAATGTTTATTTTGGATTCCTGGGGAAAAGTCTGCCTTTCCCATTACCTCAGCCCGAACAGAACACAACACAGGCCTGGATGCAAGAACTTGAGAAATTAAGCAGCAGAAACTTGCTTTTTAATCATTAAAGGAGAAATTATCATCAAGGCCTCCCAAACCACCAGGATTTACTTGTGTTTAATTTCCCCTTGCTAAAGAAATTAGTATAAACATTACAGTGTGTACAGCTCTATAAAAAACATCATTCACTAGACATTAATTTCCAACATCCATGCTGTTGAAYACACGTGAAATGCCTGACATCTACAAAGTTAAAGAGGTGATATGATTTTTTTTTAAACCATTTGAAAGTTTTATTTCTATAACCAATATTTGACTACTTTTATATAGTGTCTCCTTTATTCCCATCAATGGCACTTTTAAAAAAATTAAATTTTTAAAATATGAACCAAATTAGAAGAAACATACATCAAGAAGTTAATAGCTTCTACAGTCCCTTTTAACTATTGTATTATGTCTCATTATGAAAACAGACCCAAGTAATCACGGTTTTATTGAGCTATACCATTTCCCCCCTACCCTTGCTATAAGCAAGGACAGGACAGAAACCTCGTTTTGGACAAGTAATTTTGATCCATTCAATGTAAAACCAACAACATAGGGTATTTTTTTATTGTAGAAAATATTTCTTGATCATAAATGTGTTTTCTTTCCCTGTTGCTTTTTACAGAGCCTGTAYTTTAAGCAGATTGTAACTCGCCACTAGGGATTATCAAAAGAAACTCTTTCTCAGAAGCACAAGGAAAACCAAATGTTAAATCATTTCAAATGAGCAGGACGCTTTTGCTCCCTATGCCAGGTACTGAGTTCAGAAATAGGCCAAGGAATGAGAGGTACAATGTTCTTTACCATTGGCTTTACCAAAGTCTATTTGACCTACTAAAGTTAACAGACATCAAAAAAAGAAAAATTAAAAAAAAATGCTGGGTGGGAAGGTTAAAATGTTCAGTTTGAAATTCATACTTACATAGAAAATGGAATTTACAGGGTTGGGTGAACATCTGCCCAACTCCTCTGAGCCAGCCTGCTTAAGTTCACGTTCACTCTATTTTGCAAAGCAGTCGGTGTGTAAACCCTCGGCCGTTTGGTGCAACTCCCAGCACGTTTAGCCAAATGCTACGAGTCTGGCCCTGCGCGCAGCAGGAGACAACGCGAGCGGTACCTCCCGGGCGGGTAACACGGCGGGCAGCGTCACCTCAGACCTGCTGGGAGCCAGTCCTGCACGACCCTGCCCAACACGGCAGCTCTGCGCTTCTGCRCTCTCCTCGCATTCACACCGCTGAAACTTTGGGCTCGTGCCCTTCCTTCCTGGGAACAACTGCCTCTCTGCCATTCTAACGCGTCTTCCTGGTGCTCACAAGCTGCTATTGAGGCATGTGCCCTGGAAGAACGCCCTRGGCAAAGTCATGGAGAAGCTTCTCCAAGTACTTAAGGATCACCTACACTGCGTCTCCTAAAACCTTACTGCTGCACAGCTGATACTCCACATCAGTATGGAAATAACAGCTGTCTTACTGCACTCCTCTATATTCCTTCTGTTTAACTTATCCATCTGCTGACTCATATTGCACATATACGWTATCCACGCGGGAGAACGTTTTGTGGTTTTGTGCACACAGGCTACAGCAGTGGGACCATAACTCCAGGAACATCACAAGAGCGTCAAAACCTCACTTGCCCAGCTTGTAACGCAACTACGTGCTGACGATGGGGTGTTTGTGAGAGCTGCTGGCAGCGACGAGGGCACAAGGACATTCCAGTATAATCCACCCAACTGAAGTTCCACGACGCCTGAGCGGAAGGTTAGTGGGCTGCCACGTAGGTATGGGCCAGATTAGAGGAACTCTGTGTTGCAGTTTGTCACGAAGCTTTATTCAAAGCGCTGCGTTGCCCTCACATCGTCATAAACAACASTGTCACACAAGAAAGAAGGCATTTCTGCAGGTAATTTCTACTAAATCTCAGTGTGAGCATTTATTCTGCCATATACATCGTGTGCTCTCAAATAGTGAGTCTCATCAAAATACCTGCCTGGCAGGACATACAAATGCACAGGGGTAGCATTACATATTCCTAACTGCACTGATCAGCAGGGGACACCCAGCCTTGTTCAGCTGATGGATTCATGTAAAATCTGTGACCTGGAGAACTTCAAACAAACAGAATCAGCGACAAGTATATTTGTTCTGGACTCAGAAATACCAACTTTATTTATAATATTTGTAATTAAAATTAATATTATCCAGGTGCTAAGCTATTTAACATTACTTGCTCCTAGCACAGACCTCAAAGCTGCCTCTTTTTTAAAGTCTGTGAACTGTATCGGGTAGCGCAAAGATGGGAATTCTGTGATCCCACTTGCTTAAACTATTTAATAACCTGCCTACATTTTCTGCATATCAATAAATGAAGTGGAATACAAAATGTAACATCTGTTTCCTCCTCTGTTTAACATAAGGAGGTCAGATTCTAAACAAATACATTGAGGAAGTCTTTTTTAGGAATTTGTTAAGCTGAATTCAGCTAATCAAGACAGCAAAAATCTTGTGTATTTCCAGAATGACCTCTCTGTTTGACCTGAAAATTGTGTATATTATTTTAAGCTCTGCACATGCAAAATCTACATGATGAAGCCCCAATCTTCTTGTCTTTCCTTTTATCTTTTTCTTCATAAAACTTTTAAAAAGCAGAAGTGYGTTTGTGAAACTCAGCACAAAGAGGGCTTCAGATGTATATTTGTAATGCAAACAAATGCTTCTCAGCAATCAAAAGTCAGGAGGTGTGAAACATCCTCAAGATTTCAGCAATGTTATGTTTTGAATAAATACTAATTTATCGGCTTAGCTGATTTCTAGTTTACTCATTCACAGTAAGTCAAGTAAATACATTCATCAGCTTATTACTGAACATTCAATAAAGACAGAAGATCCAGCACTCACACTACAAAGATATCTTTTTCTCTCTTCATTTTCCCAAGTCACATCTTAACTGACTGCAGAATTAGGCTTTAATGATCAATGAATAGGTTTTCTATTTCATTTTTAGAGCTATGGAAGAGTTTAACAAAAAACAAGGCAGATATGCATTCTTATCCATAGGCACCAGGATAATTTGCATTTCATCAGATATAATTCCTCAAATTATCTTATTTCAAAATACAGAAGTACAACTGCAGATTATTCTGCAAAAAATATATTTTGGAATGCAGTCGCATACTGAGGTAAAAATTACTTCTTCTGGAKAGTCTGATGGAAAACTAATTAAATAAATCAACAAAAACTGTTGGAGAAATAGTCAACACTGAGTCTGATATCCTTTCCAACAGACTGCAAAATTGGACCTGGCCTCAAATCTGTGGCTATTTGAACGTGACACCCTGTCCAGGTCACCATCCTCTCAGTTCCACCAACACAACAGGACATGGTGCCATTTGTCTGCTCAGGGCAGGAATGAGCCACTYTAAACTTGCCTTTTTAATCACTTTTGCTGCCTTTCTACACAGAGCTTCTGCAGAGCAGTAACATAACTACTCTTCCCACCACGCCTGGTCTGCAATCTCCCAAGAATGAATCTGGCTCTTCCCTTACCCGTCATCTTTGTAACATCCCTTGGAGATGAGACACACTCATGACCCCAGGGCCACATGCGCATGCCAGACACCCACCTGCTAGCCCAGCATCTCTCTGATCCCTGAAATATTCCCAGAGACGCAACCACACTGGAAATGTATTTTCTGCTTTTACCACCTCCTGCACCACAGCGTCTTTATCCTCCAAAATAAATTCCCAGAATTAAATAACCTTTCCAGCTTGTGTTTTCTGACCTACAWCTGTCAAGCTCCAAAAGCTCTTCAAATCATCTTTTCCAAAGTTTTTTCCTCTGTTCTGAAGAAAACTATGATTCTCCTCTCTGGATCACAGTGATTTCTTCAACCTAATTTGAAAAGCAGTTGCAGAGCAGAGAACTAGCATGGCAGCAGCCAGCTGCTTGCATTTGAGGTCAGATGATATTCCAGCAGTTTAGAGTTGCATGCAAGTTCTCATGTGATGAATTAGGAAGTCAGCATGTTTGGGTTTTTTTTTTCCAGAATTAGCTGCCTATTATCAGTGCTGCTAAAAGAGAACAGTGCTTCAAAAGATGCAACAAAAGCAAGCACTGAATGGATGTTTTAGAGACTGAAAACGTGCAGTGGGACTAAAGAGGGAGTGTAAAAGGACACAATTGTCCAYGGGCATTTGAATTACCTGAGAGATGAAAAGGGAAGAATTTTAATTAGTTTACATTTACTCAGAAAAATAAATAACTAAAGTTTACAACAAGCACCAAGTGAAGTTTGTCAAGCACAAAATCCCTGAGGTTTTGTAAAACGTAGCCAYTGTCTCCTTCTATGTCCAATGCTTAAGTTGCCAGTGATAATAGGGAAGAGCGTAGCCTAAAGCACAATTAGCTACTAGCAGAAGAAATTATTAAACGAACAATCACGTCCCAAAATTTAGCCTGAGGATTGATGATTAAACAGCACCACCTAGTTATAAAAACAAGAACAGCACTTGCTCAAGTGCCAGCTCAACACACACCCGATTAACTGGCCCTGCAGCTACTGCATAAACACAGTAGTAGTATCACCTTCTAGCCCTTSCCTTCTCCAAACGCTTATATGAAGACAGCACTTACTAAAGCAGTCAAGTTTTCACATCAGACTTGCTCATTAGAGAGCCAATAACAAGAGAAACAGATCATTCGAGCTGCACATCTGCAGTTCAGCTCTCTGGATGAAGCGGTATCTATTCACCACCATCAGCAGGAAAACAAAAAGCATTTCCCAATTTTAACAGGCGCTCGTTTTCTTCGGCATCAGCTCTTGCCATTATGCACAAGGAATTCTTTTTGAGTCGAGCGGGTCTGATCTCAGCCGGTGCCAAACTTCAGCTAGGAAGATACTCCCTCAAGGGCCTGCTCTGCCTGCCTGCCTTTCTCAGCTCGCAGGGAAGGAATGAGAAGGCTGGTCTCCGTGACACCATAACCCTTCACCACTAGACAGGAAAGCATTTGGGAGTGTCTCCGTTTGAGGCAAGAGTCTGTTGATTTTACCCTCCCAAAATTCCAATCCTAGAAGTTAACAGCGTGCCACTTTTGCCGCAGATTGCTACAAGCCGTTATAAGGACAGGGAAGCTTCAATTTTTTAATTTATTTTTTTTAATTGTCTACRGTCTACTATGATTTTTTAGTCCCTCAGGGACTTTTTTTCCCCTCTAATTTTTGCTCCTAACCTTGCAGTATCATTATTCATTGCCAAATAATTGCACTGGGTAATGCAAAAAGAGTCAATCGAGTGGTCAAGGTTTCAAAATCAACTACTGATTTCAGACAGTTATAAGAAAAAGCTTCATGCTCAGCACTTTGGCTCAACTCTTGAGAGTTTCAGCAACTAAAAAATATCTGCTACATGTAAAACCACAGATCAATATTGAAAAAATGTAACCAATTAAAAAAGAGAAGAGATTCGGTATGAAGATGTAAAAATTTGGGAAAGCATCTGTTTTTCCAAAATTTTATGAATTTCTCTTTATTGCTGTACTATTCCATACTTCTTGCCATTCATAGGGCCTGTACAAACTACCCAAAAACCTTCCCAAGATCAAGAAATTCATAGTAAATTAAGGTAAAAGGTAACATAGAATCATAGTATCATAGAATTATTACGGTTGGAAAAGACCTTCAAGATCATCAAGTCCACATAGTGACATGAAGATATCCACTGTACTTTATATCCACACCCAAGTTCCCATATAGTGACAACAATAACATTTGCTGGCACTAAGATACCACCTTTCCAATGCCTGGGACAATGACTGAAACAGTAATGTACAAATGCACTGCTTGTTCATCACGAGAAAAATCACACTTTGTTCCAGAAAACACAAGAGWAGGCAAAAGGAAACTTACTGGAAGTGCGCTGAAATACTAAAACAAAGCAAAAGAGAGACATCAAAATCAAATCCCGCTAGCATGAAAAACAAAATAAAACAAACAAAAAAAAAAGCAGAAAAAAAAAAGCCCACAGAATATACTGTCCAAGAGACAAACAATAACAACAACACGGCACAGCACATCAAGGACTTTATTCAAAAATGGAGAAAAAAGGTTAAGATAGAGAGCAAAGGTCACTATTAAAATATTTTAATATTCACAGTTATTGAAAGGTCATTTGCATCTTACCTTTTCTGCAGACTTTAAAGATTTTTGAGATGCCTCATAATCTTTCTTTGTTTCTAGGATTCTTTTTACAAGTCCACCTGATTAAAAAAAAAAAAACCAAAACACTTTCAACATTGGCTGGCAATATTTTAGAGCAGTATTTTAGCTGCTCTGAACATTCTGACAGTAAAATCAAAACCCAACCATTTAAGTTTCTTTCAGCTTTTAGAGCAACATTTATTGCATGCTATTATGTAATATCTATACTATTGAGATACAAGGTGTTTGCTATATGATCTATTTTCTCCCATCTCCTATAAACCACATTATTCAAAACAGTACAGTTTACTGAATGGCTTTAGTATCAAGATACACTTAGGAGCTATAGAAACCCAATGACTTTTCCTCTGTACTCCTCTTTTGGAAGAATTCCTCTGCTTGAAATTTTTGGCTGCAGGGATTTCCGAGAAATATGTCTGTCCAAATCACATCCAGTGTGACCATAACAAATTGAAGCTTTTGAATCAGAGATTGGAGGTCACAAGCAAGAATAAACATTGTTAAGGAGAGGTCCATTAGTTTTTCTGGAAGCTCTTCTGGAAGCTCTCAGCTTGCCTTGATCGGCCAATTCCATCTCATATCTCAGAGCTGACAAGCTGTACCTCGCATAGTAAGAAAAAATAATTGTGTGGTTTTATGTAGCATTTTTAATCCTGCTGACATTAGAAAACGTGTACTCAACATCAGTTGTTAATCCTGCTGCTCTAACAAGCAGGACTACTTTGCTGAACAATTTCTAGTGTTTTTGTTGCAGAAGTCCTGCACTAAGGTTGTACTTTCCTACCTCATTCTGCATTTTTTCAATGCTCAACATTTGGTTTATACTTTTGGGAGGTTTTTTTAATTAAAATACAAAACAAAGAACACCAAAAAAGCAAACATACCATGCTTCTCATCCTCAACCAGCTGCACTTCTGGCTCCTACATACACATGAAGAGAGCTTTAGTTGCAAAAGGTTGGCATTGGTTTAACATAGAAGTTCTCAAAAAAATTTCAATTAGAAACTAGCTAATTGAATAAGTAACTGACAACAAACTGTGGGGGAAAAAAAAAGGTGCTAGAACTTGCAAAATTAACAGACCGTTTCCATCTCTGGTATTTCTGGCAGTGGCAGCGCTGCCTCCACCACAAACTGGTCATCATCGTCATCAGAATTTTGATGGTCTGTGATCAAATTTGAGACTGTTTTACCACTACTATTCCTGAAAGACAAACAGTGAACAGGAAATCGTATTTAGGATCTGTCCACCTCCCCAAAACAGAAAAGACAGCAGTTCCCTCTCCCCCTTCCCAAAAAAGTATCGCCCAAGAGCACACCCAATTCGGTCATTTCCCGGCACAGCCCAGCTCTGAAAACAGCAATTCTTCTCTCACCACTGGAACTTATCAGAGATCTCCCTTAAACCATTTTGGCAGGATTTTTAAATGGCCATTTAAGACTTTTTTGAGCAAAAAAAAAAAAAAAAAAAAATCTCTTCTGGCTTTTCTTTTTGAGGGTTCACAAGGCAGCAAAGCTGAACTTTTATTTCTGATTTGCAGAAGCTATGACCAACTGTAAATCTCAGATAATCTAAGTTTTAGACAATGCACTTGCAGAAACAATAAAACCAGTAAAGGAGGACTGAATTTTCCAGTCTGAGTCAATGAGCAGTTCTGTGATCTAGCCTAGCACTGTTCAGCAGCAGGCACCTCAGAGAAGACTGGAAAATGGCGTAAGAGCCAGAATTACCTGCTCTGCATCTCTCACACCTGCCCTTACCTTTCTGGAATTAAGGCCTCTGTGCTTTCTTGACGTTTTATTCGTGGTGGTGCTGGTCTTGCACTGCCAGGCCGTGAAATTCGTCTGCAATAAATGAAGAGACCCTTTCACAGACACTGTCCCCCAGTGGAACAGATACACACCTACGGCCTGAGCAACTAGGCCAGGGAACAAAAACAATACCAAAAGCATCCCTGTGTATAATCTAACAGCAATGCTTGCTTTCATAGTAAAAGAAAATCTAGAAAATGTCTCACTAAAAAAATGTAACCTGGGTTCAGTACAATTATTCAGCATTAACAACAAGTTTAGCATTAACAATACCGACTGCCATATGGAAAAAAGAAATTGTGATGTTCATGATTCAATTACACAAGCCTTTGCTGGGCAAAGAAAAAGCACATCTGGATTTGAAAGGCAAATTCATTTTAACCATAACAGCACATTTCAGAAATGCATGGCAATAATGAAGAACATTGGCCCATATATGTGAACTGAAATATTTTTTCATATTCTATGTGTACTATTTATTTTAATAATATTGCATAATGCTCTTTGTGGATCACAAAAATAAGTGAGAAACATTTAGCAATTTTAAAGTTTTCTTTATAAAAGGAAATGAAAGTGAATAAAACGAACCATACATGGTATAATATTTACTTTTTG
Organism: Nothoprocta perdicaria; assembly: GCF_003342845.1. Lineage (NCBI taxonomy): Eukaryota > Metazoa > Chordata > Aves > Tinamiformes > Tinamidae > Nothoprocta > Nothoprocta perdicaria. Next base: position 1,866,772 of record NW_020454450.1, read on the forward strand.
GTATCATAAGCAGAAACATACTGCTCCAGCTTTGCCATTTGCAAATGGGCTGCTTTCTTCCTCCAGATTTGTCACTGATTTGATTCAGACGGAACAAAGAGCAGGAACAAACCTTTGGACAACTGGAGGCGGAAGATCATTAGGTGCTTTGTCATTTTCAGATGCTGCAGGCTTTTCAGGAGCAGTGTTCTCTGCTTCTCCTTCTGCTGAAGGAAAGAAACATGCAATTTGGCTACAAAATCTGCATACAGACTAGTACAGAAGAGTGGAAAATACACAGATATATTTCAAGGACGGCTGGCGCCGGAAGGGATCATCTAGTCCAACTCCTCTGCTTAAGCAGGGTCACCTGAAGCAGGTTGCCCAGGACCCTGTTCAAACAGCTTCTGAATACCTCCGAGGATGGAGACTCCACAGTCTCCATAGGCAGCCTGTTCCAGTGCAGACTTTTGTTCCCTGATTAAACTTGGTTTTCTATAAAGACCCTGCTTGGTATCTACACGTGCAATCACAAAAGCCAAGACTGGTGACCCTGAAGATTCAGTTTAAATGAAACTGAACAAAGAACTCTTCCCAGGAAAACATACCTGCAAGAATCACTATTTTTGCTTTCAAAGAAACTGCTACCACTAAGTAAGAACAGACTGCTAAAAGAATTTTTTGAAGATGAAAGAACCATATTCAAGGTCTCAGCTGACTTCTTGCTCTCACAATGTCTCAGTATGCATTACACTTTCACATGACAGCAGCTCACAAGAGGGAAAAGCAGCAATTGCAAAGAGTTCTTCAAGTATTAAATCACTTTGCATTAAAAATTACTCTAAAATCCAACTTCCTTGGCTCACCTTAGCTCAGAGCACCAACGGAGACAAAGGCAGCAGTGAARCCACAGCACAAGGCTGTGACAACTTGCACAGAGCAAAGTGAGAGCAGCATCCCGGACCTAAGATACTTCAGATTTCCAGATTTACTGCCTGCAACTGGTCTAATTACCCAGCTCATGCTATTTGGGGAAACGATTTGTGGATCAGTTTTTATATGAACAGAAGCCACTAATGCAACAAGTAATAGCAGGAGAGAAATAGTATCTTGTACTGACATTAAGAAAATGGAAAAAGGAAGTTTTATTAAACTAGCTATTGCAGTAACTACCTGTAATATTTTGCAGGAAGCTCCCCATGGGATCTGCTCATTTTCAAGTTAAAACCCATAAAACACTCGTAAACTACTTTTTTTTTTTTTTTTTTGGAAAAGCACTTAACCCAAAGTACAAAGTATTTTCATAGATGGCTTTTTGGTATTCATTTAACCAAAAACTGCTTGAATAAAGTCCAACCAACAAATTACATTTTGTTACAGTTTAAAAAAAAAGCACTAAACTACAAAAGTAGCTTATTTACTAAAAAAYACTATCTTTTCTAATAGAAGTTTTCAACTATCACCGGTATGTGCTGAGCAGGTCTTTGTCAATATAAACTACCTGAATCACTTGCAGAGTCACCTGGAAATAATAAATACACTGATTTTTCAGAAAAGCAGTTATATAAACTCTTACTAAAAGAAAAGACTAAATTAGACATGAAKCCCAACAAGAATTATGGCTAACTTGTTACTTGGGGGCTACTACTGGGAGTGGGAAAACAAAGACAAAAACACTAGGAAARCAAAAACACTAGGGAACCTTGCCAACAAACTTACACTTCAGTGCTCAAGACATAAAAATTCTAGTAACTAAGCAGAATACACTAATCACAAGTAAAGCATTTTAAAAGGGCAAAAAGACAGATGATCTATCAAGATGATTCTATCTTGATGACAGAATATCTGAGTAGAAATTCCTGAAGGGACTTAATGAGATGTGTAAGAAAGGTAAAACAGATGTTAAGAGAGGCAAAGCCATGCTGTTCTACTTTGAACTACTAAACACAGGGATTGCTCTCTGCTCAAAGAGATATTACACAGTCCACATGCAAATAAATGAGAAGTACAGAGGAAATTCAGCAGTTGATCACAGAATGGAATTTTCTTTTTCATCATCCTCCCTTTTTTTTTTTTTTTTTTTTGAGTAGTCACAAGTACCCCCTCCTCCCTTGATAGCACTGTAAAAGAGCTCACTTCAGTTCTTCTCTTACACAGATTACTCCAAAAGCACAAATTTGGTGGCAAGACACTAACTGTGATTTTGCAAGAGGGTTCCAAGGCAATTTCAACAACCAATTTTCATTCAATTCCCCTCTCGTTAGTCTGAATACAAATCTAATGCCAGACAGACTTTAAGCATGAGCCTAACTGATAAAGTCTACCTAAGGCAAACAACCGGGTACCTAAGTACCTGCAAAATATGTGCCATTCTGTGATATTTCAAAGGGAATGGGCAAACTAAGCAGAATCTCAGTAGTTTCTTAAAACAGTTCTTTTTACAGTTGTAAGATGAAAACACGAAGTGGAACTCGCAAATATTTGTACAAAAAGGCAGCCTGCAACGCTGCAGTTCAGACACAGAACTGTCATCAAGTCATCAAGAGATTCGGCTGCAACAGGCTTGCGTTTTCCCTAGGGCAGCATAACCACTCGCCTCATTTTGATCCAGGTAAGGAGAAAAGAAGGTAAGAGCAACCATTTTAAACCAGGGAACAAACATTTTCAAAATAGGACATTAACAGATGAAATGCAGGGAAAACAGTGGATTAAGTGTAAATTACCCTCCTTAAATCATTCAGCTACACGGATTCAAGTGCATGATACTCCAGTTTCTTCTTCTTACCTTTCTGTTTTACGGCAACCGCTGGTTCCGCTTTCTCTTGTGGTTTAGCAGCATTGTCCTCCGAAACCTTATCTGCCAAGACGTGAGTTTCCACTGTTCCTATAACAAAACAGTTTATAATCAGTGAAAAAAAAAATACAGTAAAAAATTTGAATAGAAAACAAGCTGAACACACTACTCTTACTACTTGAGGAATATTCTGATTTCTTAAACAATCTTGACTGCAAATAAGTAACTTTCCAAGTCTGCAAAGACTTTTTACTTTACCACTAGGTCCTTAGTTTACTGAAGCAGTAAAGCCAATTTCTTCACTTCAGAAGCACTTTATAGATATTGCTGACTAGCCTGACAGTGAAACAATACAATATTTAGCTAATAAAGTTTAAGTAACTTTGTAACACTCTTCGTATACTATTTAGAAGGCATAACGTATCAATTTGTTTCAAAAGCTTTCCCTTTTCTTGCATTTCATATTAATGCTATTAATATGAAGCAAGTAAAGCTTGCTACTAGTACCTGAACTCCACATTTGCTGTTCACTTTTCATGTTAACAGATTTTTGGGGTGTTTTTTAAGCAAAAATAAAAGACTAACCGTTTCAGATTCTTTCATGTTCTAATTATCTTTAACTGCCCAAGATGCAATAGGACAATGGTGACAGAAGCAAGGTAACATAAGCTAGAAAAAGAAAACTTACATATTCAAGTATATAGAAAGTTTCTAAAGATACATTATCTGGAGAAGAAAAGAACTAAGATGATGCAGACATCATTCCTGAAAACACATCTTTGCACTGAATACATCCATGGAGAAACTCCAGACTATTCACTCAGTTTGTTAGTATATATAAAGAATGGGTACAATATTTATTTTTGGTCTTGTCATTAGAGAAATCAAAAGTATATCCTCCCTTGGAGTACTATGTTCAGTCCTCACATTCCTCAAAATACAGCAGAAGCAGAATAAATGTAGAAATAGCCAAGAAGAAAAAAAAATGATTCTAGATACAGAAAGAGCACTTCTCTTCAAAACAGAGACACCCAGATGCATCACTCAAGAACTGAACCTAGCTTATCCACTGACATCTAAAAGGGCCCCTTATCCATTGCCAGGATATTTGAGGCGATGTTGTCATCATCAGAACAAACACACACAAATCAGGAAACAGTTTTGAGCATCCACAAGATTTACTAGACAAAAAATACACAAAAAGCTGCCTAATGCATGGGGTAAAACATGCAGTGCTTCTGAGAGCAGAGATGAAGCTATGGTATGCAGTACAGAACTGAGGCTTGGGAATGTTCAGCTCAGTAGTCCTGATCTATTTATCCACCATTGCCACCACACAAACATCCACAAAACTACATGATCCACCGCAGCAGAGAAGCTGAGTTTTGCTAGCTTAGAAGAGTAAAGCACATAGCAGAAGTTAATCAACGTTTTTATTTACCTTTGYTGACAAAGCACCAAAGGAGGAGACAATTACTAAAACCAAAACCAGCATTTAGAGATTCATCACCAACCTACACAACTGTGCCTCAAATTACCTACAGAATCTCATCATGGAAAGCAAAGCACCTCACTGCCTCAGAAAAGGTTTTCATTTAGAAACTGATGAAATAATACAATATATTAAAATATTACTGAGGCAGGCCTCCATTGGTCAAAATAGTGCTGCCACACTGCACAACAGTTACTGGCAGTAATGGACTGGCTACCAGGGGCAGGATATTGGCTAACAAGATAACCAACAAGATTTCATGCAGCAATCCATACATTATCTTCTGGCAACATTCGTACCCAAGCACCAAAGCTGGACTCAAACCTGACATGCTAAGCACTGCTCTCCTTACCTGGCTCCTGTACTGCAGAGCTTGACTCAGATGTCTCTCTTTGCAGACTAACTGTTTGCTCAAGTGCACTACACTCACTTGCCGCTGTAGCCGTGTTTCCTAATATAAAATAAGTTATAAGTGAGGTATGCACTATAGACAGTGGAGGCATACAATAAAACATCTCAGAATGAGCCACGGCTCTCCAGCATGCTTATAGGTTGCTCACTCTTTAATGACACATTAGATTTTTAGGCATKATTTCAAAGTAAAGGCTCAGTTTGCCTCCCTACAGGGTAAACAAGATGAGATCATTAAGAAATCTGCATATGGGTTGTGGAGTGCAAACCAAGGGTATTAGCTCCAYTTTTCAAATGTGAAGGAATTTTGCTGTTTTTCACCTCACCCYACTCTGTGACGTTACCTCCTTATAACTTTATAAAACTGGCTTTTGACATTCCCAGACAGGCATGTGTGTTTGTGGGCRCTTYTCTTCCAACACATGGRCACCAAGTGGGCATTACCTCYGCATAAGAAAGACTGTTTTAAGAGGCATAATATTCAGTGTCTAAAGGAAAGCTGTTCAGACATCAATTAACTGTGTTAAAGTAARAACAATAATAAAACAMAAAACATTTAAWKTATAAATCAAGGTTTTGCTCTAGTAACACTGGAAATTTGTTCTTAACGCACARTGAWGAACAAATGCTGGTTTATATATTTAAATATATATATATATTTGCTTTGCTAATCATTCTACATCAGTTTTGTAGATACAAGAATTGACATTCAAAAGCTTAGCTATGACACTAACCTCTTTCAGTTCTGTTAGGCACTTCTTTATCTCAATTTAATATTAGAAAGCATAAAAAGCTCTGCTCACCGTTAGTAGTGCTTAGAGAGAACAAATGTGCAACAGACACCAGCACAGCTTCCAAATATTTTAGTCTGGGCTATGCAGTGGAGCACATATGAGCATTAATCATCTATCATAGCCCCTCTATGCTGGAACAAAAAGAGGGCCAGTGCTCTGAAGTATTTATCATTTAGGTAAATGGAAAAGTGTGCTGGCCTGCTGCTTTGTGAAAAGAGGAGTATTTCTAAACATTTACCTTAAAGGCAAAACATAGGATAAAGGCAAACCATATTTCACTGACCAGAACAACTGGATACTGATTTTAAAGAAAGGATGATCCYATAAAATGCAGCATGTCTGGTCACTTCAGTTTCACTTCAACCCATGAAACMAATATTCAATTCTTGCAAAAAAAATATAAGGAAAGCTAATGGCTTCTGTGTAGTGAAAAAGATTATATTTAATGGAATCCAGATTTTTTTCAGTTACAGAATTATTAGAATCTCACAGCACATATTCCAAGTGCTAGATTTTTTAAGAAGGTATTTAAGGTGTATAAACATCTTCTAAAGTTTACCACAAATGCTTYCTAAAATGAGGCTGTTGACTGTTATAAAAACGTTACCTGAGCTCTGATGCAACTTCAGTGTTTCACCTCACATGAAAATAAAWTGCACAGCCAAGAAACAGCAAAAAAGGATGGCAACTAAGCGTAGCAAGAACCTCAYAGTTAATTGGTGCAAGCGATATCAGTCTTTAGCCTGAATTAGTAGTTTCAACGGGCATTAATTCACAGGTGTTACTGTATCTTTGTAACTGAGATGTTAAAGTAATTTATGTACASAGACTTCTTCATTTTGGCTTAGAAGTTCTGTGCTCTCAAGTCACAAAACAACTGAGGGAAACCTTGAATCACAGTAAATAATCAGATGGTGGAATTAAAAGCAGAAGGAAAAGTGGTACTTACTCAAATACAGAAATTAGAGTTACTCTGCCATTATATGAGCTCTACTTAGAAGCTGTTTTTATTCCTTACCTATGTGGTCATCTAGGCTTGCTGTCTTGCCTTTCTTATACAAAGGGCTAGGCTTCTTTTCAGGCGAATGGCTAGCTGTACTAAGCTTAGATTCCTTGCTTGCTGATGTGAAAGTTGCAAGACAAATATTAGGGATATTCTGAGGAGAGCCTAGTTTCCAGTCAGTATGCAAATACGATATTTAATACACTTACAAATAAAGGTCACTTACTTAAATCAACTGCAACCTAAAAGATAAATTAACTTACGTATTTGCCAAGCATGGCACATGGGTTTAGTAGAATGAGCTACAACTATCTATAAGGCTATTACCTTAATTTCAATCTTGTCCAAAAAGATGAAGAGAAACTACTAATATAAAGCTACACAGTAGATGAGAAGGGATGTTACTGATGATTGTATCATAAATAAATAGCTTCTTCTGAGTCTTTGTTGACTGCAGCTATCATCCAAAGGCTCATAAATCACCCCATAAACACCACACTTACATTTATATCAATCCACTTATACCTAGCGGGCACATTATCACAACTGATGCTCTTGAGACACTTCACACAGAAGTGAGGACAAAATGATCATGGAGCTACCTCCAGCCTGGTGTGTGGTATGATTCATGCAGGCAGGTTTCACTCTAGAGACCTAGCACACATGGATCAGAAGGATGATTCTGTTGCTATCAGGAGCTGCTCTTGAACAGCACAAAGAAAATGGCCTTTCACAACTACTCATTTCCTTCTCATATGTCCTAGATGACAAACATCTGGCATTTATTCCCTGCTGATGGCCAGCAGGAACACCACAAAGTTGGTTCCTACCACCTGGTCAAGCTACTGTAGAAGATGATGCGAGGGAAGAATTCAGTACCGATAATACTCAGCTTATCCTTTCTATCTCAGCACAAATCACAAGGTGCTAAGAGGCACCAATCCAGGTAAAATTAGAGAGCAACAGGATAATTCAGGGGAAAAAGAATGTAGACCAACAAAAACATTATTCTGAGACAACACAATAYTGAAGTGTCAAAAGCAGAAAAAATTTGAAGCTGGAACTGATCATGCAGAAAGCAAGCACACTTAACCAAGCAACACCATCCATGTAGCRAATCCATGCAGAAAACCTGGCTACTGGACTCATAAATGCAGGCTATGCACATAGAATAAGCACAGAAAATAATAAGCAAATATATCTAAGAATTTATGCTATTCTTATTCTATAACCCTCCAGCAAATTTAATATAAAGAATATCCTCATTCCAGTTACCTTCTCCCCCAGGTTTGGTGCGCTGCCTTGATCCTTTGGTTAAAGGCTGCCTTGTTATTCCTGAAGGACTTTCACTCTTTAAAACAAAAAAACAAAAATACCCACCTGTATAATTTAAAATTATATATAAATGCATCCATTGCTTAGACATATGTGTATGTGTACACATGCGCATACATTCATTTACAAAACTGCTACAAACACATACGAATAAAAACATGTCAGGTCTACTTTCTCAGAAAAGTCAGCAAATTTTTAACCAGGATTAGCAAGTCACTCAAAAAACTAAGATGCCTAAAATTACCTTCACTTTGGGACAAAATTGTGTATTTTTAACAGATACATGCTTCCTCTTTGATCATCCTTCATTCCTAAATAGAAATAAAGAGGTCATGACTGAAAACCAGGGTCACCAGACTGGCCTGCTCTTCTACTCAAACGGCAACTTCCCTGGATAAAGTCCTTGGCCAAACTAAGAAAATGGGTGCGGCCAAAAAGATCATCAAATAAACAGCAGATCATCTGAAAGAGGACTTCAAGCCCTGATGAGAAGGATCAGCTATTTTTCCAGAAAAAGGCAATGCCTGAAAGGAGGGCTTTGTCTGCACCTTGTACAAAAAGAACATGAATGGCTTGAACGTGGAAAAGATTGAACTGGAGGAAAATTGAAGAAAGTTATGAGGACTCTGGACAAAATCCAAAAGTAACTCAAAGAAGCCAGGAAATGAAGGCAAGCAAGCATTATTTTGTTTTCTCTGGATATACCTTGCATTGCCTGAAGCGAAGAATAACTGCCTGGCAATACTCTCAGTAAAGGCTCTACATTAAATACTTCACTGGTCACATGTTCTTGGAAAGGAGCAGCTTAAACCAGCAGGTCCATTTGGCTGCAGGTTGGGAAAAAGATGGGTTTTAACAACAAAAAGGCAAGACAGGAGCTCACACCAGTGCCAGATGAGGTCATCTGGACTGCAAGGTCCGCTGTGTGTGAAGGGATACCTGAGCCTATGTTCACGTAGTGCTAGAGAAGCCTAAGACAGCTACAGCACGTCCATTATAAAAATGCTCAGCAAACAGGACTCAAAGTTTAYATCCTATGCTGTGCAAAATCTAGCTAAATGAACAGTGCATAGTACTGAACAATGTAACCAGTTTAGACATTAATTGCATTTGGATTATCACAATTTATATTTGAACTATATGAAAAGTTCTCAGGATTTSCATTGCACTCTCGTTATGAAAGACTGGCATTTCTAAGGATAAAAAAGATAAAAGTCCAAAAAGGATAAGTAACACTGAAGTGCTTCATTTTAATTACTACCATCTTTCACAATCATAACACTACACAAGGAACAAAAGTAAAGTCCACGAAGTATCAGAGTCTTGCTCTGAAAGCCTGCAGGCCACATCTGGTATAGTCAATCATTTGCTGCTCTTTGGGCATTTTAACTATTAACACAGGTGCAGAAGGAGCTGAGAATAAGTACTGAGGTTTCTGGAGGAGTTGATTTAGTCATTTATGTTAGGTAGTGACTGTAAACACAGTTCAACATTTTTGTAGAGCCACATGTGAATCCTGGCAAAAGAAACAAAGTAAAAGCTAAAATGTAATCAGTAAGGTAGTATACAAAAAAATAAACCCCATAATACCTAGGAATTGAGTCTTTTTGAAAGGAGATAAAATAGTAATTTTTCTTGTACAGAATCAGTGGCTCCAGCTCTTTGAAGAACAATCACAGAGACAGTAAAAAAAAAAAAAAAAGGAAAAATATTTGTAGTGCACTTCATCTCACACGACTGAAACACATCCTGAAAACACAGTGTGAGGTGTGTGAAAACACACACATCCTGAAAATAAAAACAAAACAAAAAAAAAATATTCAAGTGGAATCCTAGATGTACAAACACATACTTCCTAGTTTTGTGCAGTTGTATTTCTGTTTGGAAAGGCTACAGCAGTCTATTGTCTATATCATCGAGTCTGCTGCTTTGTTCTCATTACTGATTTCTATGTTGAGAAACGAAAATAGCTATTTCTAATAACTGAGCAGATCAAAGAGAGCAAYCTACTGTGAAAAGACATTCTGCCAAAGGGTTAATTCCCCTCCCTTTCTACACAGGCTGAACAGCTTCTACTCGTGACATCTATGCACTGGTCCTCAGGCTTCCACAGACAGAGCTCAGGGAAGATTTTGCTGATGTCTGGCAGAGGATGCACACAGTAACCCTCTGTTTTTGTATACAACATATTGGGCAATAAGTGATCCCGCAAGAAATAAACAGCTCATTTCTAATGTCTTTACTGAAAGCTTATTTCCAATGCCTTTACTTTTTATTCTTTCTGTGAAACTGTCAGTATTTCCAATATTTATTCTTGAAAYGGTCATTACTGTGATTAAGATGCATAATTTATTAGTGTGCAAAAGTAACAAGAGCTGTAATTGCTAAGGTCATGACGACTGCTGTTATTATCAAGTTTATTAGAAAAACACTGATTAGCTATCTTTTCCTGAAACAAAGGCCGGTGGGATCATGTTCTACTGGTGCTAACTTCTACTAATTAAAACCTTTCAAAATAAGAGAATTCTTAGAAAAATCCTRATTTTTAACGTTTGTTTTCTTTGCATGAACCACTTATGAATAGTTGACAACCTGAGAGAGAGAGATACTTATGAGACATGTTCAGGAGGTTTCCATGGAATGATTATTTCTGCAGCTTGCAAGGTAATGTCTTTTTTGGATTCAGCAGGAGTTTCATTATATATTCTAGACCAGTTCCAAAAGAAATAGGAGAGCATTAGATGTGACTTAGAGGATGACATAAATGACCAGCTCCAAAGCAACATAGTTTGTGCCGCAAAAATAAAAGCCGCTGAAGATGGGGCCAAAAGTGACAGGATATTACAAAAAACTTTAGCCAAGAGTTTCTGAAGCCATCTGTAAAATGGAAGAGACTTTTTCAAGGTGTTTTGCCTTAGGGGTAGCTGACATACCTATTCTGCAGCCACTTTCATTTAAACACCATATGCTCCAAAGGTCTGTCTGCAACCCAAATGCTTTTYTTTTTTGTCAAACTGAAGTTATCTTTATTATTTAGAAGGTGAATCAGTCACGCCATGAGGTGTTTCTTTTTACAAGACAGTTACTTGAGCTGGACTGAGAGCTAACAAGACACAGTTCTACCTCCTTCAATTCAAGTGTTATCTGCAGCAACTAGCACTTGAATCAAAAGCTACTCTTCACAAACACGTCTTAGCCTGCTTGCAGTGTTTTTGGTCATCTAGTAATCAAATGTTTCTTTTAGATTCCTATTTAAATTTGCTTTATTTCAGAAAATTATGAATATTTGTGAAGACTGTTATCAGCTAGCTAACAGGTTCCCTAATACTAGAAGAATATATTATTTTAAAAAAKCAGAGAAGAGAGGGTCAACCTATAGAAACTTGAATGTCATTTTAAGGTCTTGACAGTTAGTATCAAGTAGCACTACCAGACATTCAAAATATTCAAAGTTTCTAAACACATTTGTTCTCCGGAACAGATGCAGCATACAAGCTGTTCAGCCTGAAATTATATGGACATTGCAAATGAAAGAACACTTTCCATTTCCCCCAATGTTACTATGCTTTTGTGCTGCTAAAAGGAACAGCACCTCTGAAGAAAGGATCCCACTCAAACATGGAAGAAGAAAGATCCAAAGCCAAAGAGCTCATTGTGAAATCAAGCTATGTCAGACTTGGAAAGAGAGAGAGAACCTGTGATTAGGAGTGTGGGGGCAAAGAGAGCAGGACTCCAAATCTGGGATGGTAACTGAGCAGAACAGAAACAAGTCAGAAGAGAAGACAGGGCCAATCTTTAGGGGAAAGGAAAGCAGGCGACGTACACACTGTCTTACGAGTCACTGACTCGTGCCTGCTTTCTGTAGCTTTTTGTGCCTACTGTGCACAAAAAGCTACAGAGAGATGCTGCAGGTTTATTAACTATGCAGCACAGACTGCAAAATAATACAGTTCTATACTCCGCATTTRCACAAACACAGAAATGACTTCCCTTCTGTTTAATGTTTAATGTTCACTGTGGTCTGAGTTAAAAGGAGTTTGGGTAGTTTAAAAAAAAGGAGAAATCCCTGGAAGTGAAGGCATGACCCTGCTGYGAAACAGCAGGAAGATGACAGGAAGATCAGCCCCAGTTCATTAAGATGCACTTTCCAATTATTTCACGTTGGATTTTCCTCTAAAACACTTTGTGCAGTTATCTTGATCCCCCAGCTCTAAATATTCATTGGGAACATTTTAAATTCATTCTTCCTTTCCACAGTCTTGAGGAGGTGACCATTTATCACAGGTTTGGACTAAAGTGTGTGTTTTCATCACCTAAAGGCTAAGCAGCATCTACTGTAATGCAAGCAAGTAAAGGCAAAGCACATCATGTAGATTTAAAGTAGTAAACGAACATGCCTTGGATTCAATCCCAAACGCACTTAAGATGGAAAATGGATCTCTACTGCACCAGCACATTATGGTGGTGCTCAAGAGCACTACGATCGCTTGGGACAGGGCTCAGAATTTCCACTAGAGACCCGATCTGCAGGAAGTTTGACTTGACTATGAACATTTGCTTCAGGCTTAAAGCTATTTCATAAGCTCTCACTCCAAGTGCCAATCCTTTAAAAAGGTTGGTTGGATTTCAGTCAAAGAACGGCTATAAAAATTTGTCATCTACTGTAGAAGACATGATGATGTCAGTAGCCCACTGATTCCCTACAGAGACTCCTGCTAGACTTGGGATGCTGCCTATATGTTCCTAGCTTGAGCTGCTTTAGATTCATTTACTGAAGTATCCCTCTTTAAACATTTAGCCATATGGCTTTGTAATTCCCCAAACTGCCTCAGGCTATCAAGAAGCAGCAGATGCAGACAGTATCACAAGCAACTGCTACTGTTCAGAGACAGCCAGTGAGCCTATATCCTGTCCTACTGTCATGCAGCTCCAAAACACACGCCCTGGGCACATCATTCAACTCATTTTCTTTCAAAAATGGTAACTTCTGTTAAAATAAATAAAAATCAAACAGATTTCAAGGAAAGATTCACAGGAAGAAAACAGATGGTTCTGAACAAATARTTTCTTGGCATACCCAAAATGTGGGTACACAGAATCAAATATCTGGAAAATGAAATTAACTAAGTAGACTTTGTTTGTCCAAGCTAAGAGAAATTCAAAAACAAATACACAGTAGAAGTAAAACAGCAATATCTACAGTGTAATAAATCTATTACTCTCAACAACAAAACTGGCAGAGCCAAACTGAGAACTCTGAAGTTTGCACCTACTTATTTTTCAATCCTACCTACTTATGTACAGATTCCCAAACTATTCTGAAGTGCAACACTTGCAGTATTTCACCTTCCCAGATTTTCTATACTACTAACCTCATTATCTGGTTGGTACTTGCTGTCTTTAGACGGCCTTTCCGTTTTTTTAAGGGCAGGTTCTTCCGAGTCTGTGGACTAAAAGAAATAAMTGCTTTACCCTCAAGTGCTCAAACATGAAGCCAGGTATATGCTGAGGAGCAAGCCACGTACTCTGACTGTGGCTGGAACCACCACGTGTTACTGGGGAGACACAGGAGGACACGGACATGACTCCAGCAGCCTCTGAGACTTGCCACTGCCCAGCATAAGCTAACGCCATCAGGGGAATCCAGACAAACACAGTGCAGAAAAGCAGCTACTTATTACATGATCAGAAAGCAAAGCCAGGGGAGCCAAACAGCTCCAATGAAGATAAAATATGACAGAAGGAAGCTACATATACAGCCTCAGTCATTGATCTTATCAGAACAAGCCTGTATTGAAACTTTCACTTAATAACAGCAATTGACGTTAAAAAAACTTCTGTTGTTACATGAACCAAGATACAAATACACAAGCTCACTAGAAAACAAATAAAACATCACAAAAAAAAAAAAAAAAATCAAATCCTTCAAACCCCATCAGAGCATGTCAAAAGCTGTACTTTTTTTTGCCAAGTAAGGTTTCTCTTACCTTTTTCTCTGCTTTATCCTTTCCATGTTCTCTTGAGTGTTCCCCATCTTTTCCTCTTTCCCGTCGCCTATCTCTTTCCCGGTCTTTTCCCCTTTCCTTGTCTCTTTCCCTAACCTTTTCTTTGTCTCTTTCTTTCACTCTGTCTTTTTCTCTTCCTCCTTCTTTTTTTTTCTCCCTTTCCTGTCTTTTACCATGTTCAAGATCTTTTTCTCGTTCTATGTCTCTCTTTTCTTTGTCATCTTCTGATTCTCTTCCTTCCTTAGTTGTTCTGCTTTTGTTTCTTTCCCTTTCTTGTTTTTCCTCTTCCTTAATGTTGCCTCTTTCAGAGTCTTTGTGCCTGTCTTCATTATCCTTACGTTTATCACTTTCCTTTTCTCTTTCTTTGCCCTCTTCTTTCAAATCTTCTTTAGGTTTCCTGTCTCTGCTCAAGCTTCTGTCTCTAATTTCAGAGTCCCCTTTTCCCTAAAAAATAAAGCAAATATTTAGCTCCAGTATATGGTAACCCTATCACAGGTTACTTTACAAATCAAAAATGGGGGGAAAAAAAAGAGGGAAAAGAAGGAAAGCTGCAAATCCCTACCTCTTTGTCCCTATGGCTTTTTTGTTCTTCTGCTCTGGATGCTCTGTTTTCCTTATCTCGAGATTTCGACAAGGGAGGCTTTCCTTTGGCATCAGCCCTTTCCCCAGCTAAGATCCTTTTTACAGCATCATCACTGGACAGCTGCAAGGAACAGAAAAATGTCACTGAAATGTGTATAAGTTATTTTATTAAATATTTTTCTTTTTACCTCTGCAATCACAAGATGTTTTTTAAATAATGCTTGTTTTTGTTCTTTTGAAAATGTCCTAGCATTTGTATTTTAAAATCTCTGTAGCTCTGTATAAGCAAAGATTCCTTATTACCTTTAATTCAACAATTATTTTAAGAACAAAATGCCTCTGAAGTTTTAAAGAACAGGTTATTAGACTCCCTGTTCCCTGCATTCTTGTATCCAAAGAGAGATACCTTACTGTAAAAAATATTTTCATTAGAGAGCTAAAGAACTGAGGAAGAGATGTTGCTACCTTTGATTCATTCATATGAGAATGCACAATTGTCTGCATTCAAATGTTCAAACTTCTGAAAAGTCATGTTCTGTCTAAAACGTAATAAATTGTATTATGTGACCAATGAATTAAATAAAAAAATAGAAAAACAGTATACATTGAAAGCAATCATCCATCCAAGACAGATTTGTGCTACAGATCAGGTCCGAAATATCTGTCAGGTGACCCGACATGACGTATTATTATATAACATAATATTAACAGAAATGGAGGTAGAATACCAATACAGTCTGTCCCAAACTGAGCTCTGGTAATATACAGAACAGCTCAATAAAGACAGTACTATACTGGGGACAAACTCTTAATAGCAACCTCATACCTTATTTAAGCAACACTTCCCAATTGCTTGAAGTAACTCATTGGTTTTTTCAGGTTCATGTCCAGCTACGACACGTGCTGGTTTTACTGAGAGTGGCTCTCCTGTTACGAGTACAACAGCATCAATTGCCTTCTGAAGAAAGCTGATTTTGGCATCTTTATCCTGGCAAAACAGTAATTAGGAATTAATACCGACACTTTAAAATAATTCCACCTATCAGCTGAAAGCTAGGAAACCTCCGCAGGGAGGAACGCTTGCAGAAAGCATCTCTAATAGCAGAGCTGTGGCTCTCCAGGAGGTTCTGTGCAAGTTGGAGGAGAAAAATTAGAGCTGCTTTATCAGCATCCTTGGGTTGACCTGGGTTGCTGCAAGCCAAGCCCAGTGCTGCCCAAAGMAGAAGGACGGGCCTCTTCTGAGGCCAAATTCTGTATCTGGGTTGAAGGACTGAGGCCAGAATAAAGAGCAAGTTCTCTTCTTGAAATCTCCGTACCTCTTTTCAACTCTCCAAGCCATTTGGGGGTTGTCAGGCAGGTTAAGACATGTTTTGAAAGGTCAGGAAAACTGGCTACCACCCCTGCTTTACAGTTAAGTTGCTTATTTTTGATTAAGAAATGACAGATTTGATAATGGATGTATACTGAATTAGAACAGCCAAGTTAAAAMCATAAATTCATCTTTTTAATCAGCTTGCTATTTCACTCCAGTATGTTAAGACTACTGTAAGATTTCTGGCATGGTGTTTCCAAAAGAGACATACTAAAAGAAACATTTGAACATTGTGAAATGCTTTGTTTAAATAAATAAATAAATAAATCTTGCAAATATTTCCCATAGAATCCTGCAAGTTGCAGCAGGATTATTACTGCACAGATCCTGCATAGGATACTCATCAATACAGATGTCTTAAAATTACAGGATTTATATGATGCTAAATTGTGGGAGTTAGTGCTTATATTTATACTTTGCAAACCAGATGACAGCAAGGAAGAGATATGAAGGACTGTAAGAAATGAAGAGAGGCAGATATTAACACATGTTTTAGTTTTAAATTTAGACTTTGCCAACAATATTTCAGTTACTTTAGGAAAAAGAGCAGCCAGGATGATCCAATAAAACACCCAACTTTMCGCTGCACTTACTCTCTGGGTATCGCAGGTACAGAACCAGAGGGAGCTGCATCTCTTTTAACAGAGGTACCGATACAAAGGGAAGGGAAAGAAGCAAATATGATGTCAGCTGTGCAAGGCTAATACYCTTTAGAGGGCATCTGGAAGCATTACCTGGCACTGGAGAGCAAGAGAACAGCCCATGTGATATCTCAGGCGCCAAAGCTAACCCATAAATAGAAGCTGGGTTCCACTGCATGTGCATGATAATTAAACACGTGGGAGGAGAGTCTGCAGGGCCAGGGTGCTTCCCATCTTTGACTCTTTCAAACAGATTAAAACCAAACAACCACATTTTTAGGATTTTGAGTTTGTCTCCATTAATATCAAGAGTGTTCATCAGTGTCTCCTTGCATTCAGCAAGGAAGGAAATACTCCAGCCTCCTACAGAAACATTTCTTTTACACGGGCCAGTTTGTTTGCATCCGTACACTTAGCAACACCATGGACACAATCTGCAGGTATTCTCCTGATGCACGGCACAAAACAACCACCCAGCAACACCTTCTCCTGTACGTTCACAGCATTAAAGACCGTCCCTTGAAAGCAAACAGGGAAGTGACGAACGGAATGCATCACAGGGCAAGTATCAATGCAGATCATTCTTGAAATASGGAGGCCAAACAAAACAAAAAACAAACAAAAAAGGGGATTAATACGCTTTTACGCACCTTAACATTCTCTGATTTCAATTCAAAATCCGTATAAAGTCCTTTCATGAAACCCGTCACTCTAATTACCTTGGAAAGAGAGGGAGAGCACTGGGTTAAGAGCACGCGAATAAAACCAGACCCAACAGCTTTTCCGGACGCAACATGAGAGGCCTTTGGGAGCCCCTGACCGCGGCAACAGGTCGCCGCTGCACCCCCAGGCCGCGTCGCTTAGCAACGGCGGGCGCCGCGGCGCGGGCCCCACCTCGGTGATCACGTCGTGCAGGTATCGGAAGGGCGGCTTGCTGAGCAGGCGCTCCGTGAGCGGCGGCTTGCGGATCACGCGGCCCAGCGCCTCCTGCGTGCGCCGCACCACGGCCTCGTTCATCGCGGCGGCGGCAGCGGCGGCGCCCGCCGCGCACCGCCTTCCCGGCCTGCCCCGCCGCGCCGCGCCGCACTGCGCACGCGCACCGCCACACGCGCCGTTGCCAGGCGCCGCACTGCGCACGCGCACCGCCACAGGAGCCGTTGCTAGGCGCCGCGCCGCACCGCGCACGCGCAGCGCCCCACGTGTCTTTGCTAGACGCCGCACTGCGCACGCGCAGCGCCCCGCGCACCGTTGCTAGGCGCCCCGCCACACTGCGCAAGCGCAGCGCCCCCTGCGCCGTTGCTAGGCACCCGTGGTGCGGCCCTAGCAATCGCCTCCCTCCAACACGTAGCCATGGTGGGCCTGGCCCTCCGCCATGCTGGCCCGGGCCAAGGTGCCCAGTCTGCTTTATGGGAGACCTGTTTCCCTTTTAACATGGGCTAGTTCAGAGTTGCCTGATGAAAATCTATGGATTTTCATGTTCATCATGTTTCATGATGAAAATCTATGGTGCAGCTGTGAGCAACGAGGATCGATGAACACACACAGTCCTGCTCCTCAGGAGCCAGATGGTTTCAAAGCATAAGCAACCTGAAAAAAAATGGGGAAAAGCTTTGGTGCCTGGGTCAGGCAAAATGCAGCKCTGTACTGGGGGCCTGCTTATAAAATAAAAGTGCAGTGAAGCAAGTGTAAGGTGTGGCAGCTTAGTGCATGAATAAAATTTAAGATATCAGGGTGCCGACCAGTGTGCACAAAGTAGAAGAAAGTGGGAACRAGGCTGGAAAGAAGAAACCATCTGAA
Source organism: Nothoprocta perdicaria (assembly GCF_003342845.1). NCBI lineage: Eukaryota > Metazoa > Chordata > Aves > Tinamiformes > Tinamidae > Nothoprocta > Nothoprocta perdicaria. The sequence goes on from NW_020454450.1 coordinate 1,884,977, forward strand.
TTTTCTGATCTCATATCCCACTTCCCCCAAAGTCAGAACAATCCAAGTGAAGGGGAAGAGCAGCAGAAGACCACGAGCAACATCACCGTCTCCTATGGGGACACTCCACCAGGCAGCAGTGACAAGCAGACAGCTTGTGGGCTGGCAGAGTCACCCCCAGGGCTGCCGGGGCTCCTGAGAGCAGGTATTGCAGGAGGAGAAAGGCCTTCTCAGTGCRACACATTGCAATACCTTCCCGGTCTGACACACTTGTAATCCATGAGGTTCCCAGACTTTTCCTACAGGATCTGGGGAGCCTGGGAAGAGCAGGAGGTGTTGACAGCTTCCACATCCAAGGGCTTCAGAARGGGTCTCAGAGGAAGCAAGAAGACTGGGAAGAAGCTGCTCTGGGGAAGATGGTTTGTTTATTTTGGAATCTGGAATTCTGCCACCAGTTCTCTGTGGARTGTCTGTCAAGCCCGAGAAGAAACCTCTGGGGCTTTGCTAAATTTGACCTTTACCATGCTAGTTTCACTAAAGAGTTAGTACCCTGTGGAAGTACGGCCCAATTTAGCTGAAGAACTACAAGCTGGCAACTCACAAAACCTCCATGAGTCCCTGTAGACCTAAAGGGAGGCATGAGAACCAGAAGACTTATCCTAAAAACATGAAACATTGCTAGTACAGGTTGGGCGAGTTGACACCTTGTTACATGGGGTGAAAATATGGAGAGTATATCTAAGACATAAGCAAACATGCCACAAAAGCAGCTACAGTTAGGAAACTCTGTAAACAAGAGAACTGCTTGCACATCTTGAATACTGCAAAGAAAGTCTCACACAATCCTCCAAAAATGCTGTCAGGAAGTGCTGTTGACCACATAGCATCAGCGGGAGATGAAGCAGCCTACAGACTGGCTCATGTCAAGATTGACAGATCTCTCACCTATAGTAAAACTCATCCTAGCATCAAGAAGGTCACAGAGAAACTTGCTGTTTCAAATAGACCAACACTGCTGCAAGCAGGAAAAAACACAATGCACACTGCCTTTTCCTGCACGTTTTATCTCCTCCCATAGAGGGGCTACCCAACCTTTACAGACTTTTAATTTGACTTGATACCACCAAATTCCTTTGCCGAAGGAAAGCAGGCTGGAAAGCAGTAAGATAGCACTACGTTATATATTGCTGGCCAAATAATCAAGATCTAATGGTCGAGCAACTGCAATGGAAAGCTACCTAGCTCTATTTTTCTTTATGCATCACAAACAGTAGGATRCTACCTCCACCCTTAAATGACTTCATTATCTCAGTAGCATACACCTAGAGATACATATTTATATATAYGTATACACATATACACACACCACAGACACATATATCTGCAGTTCCCAACTCACATCAACCAAACTACCAAATGCTCCTGAAAACCACAGATGCAGCCTGACAAGAGAAAGTACCAACATCCCATCTCAAAGACATTATTCCTGCACAGACTAAATCAGAGGTATCAGAGCATTAGTAACATGGAGGCACACAGAGCCTGCGAAATCGGTGAACAACTGCAGCATTTGAGGATTGTAAACAGCTGAGCAAAAGTCCAAATTAGTGTGTAGTCTGTTGACAAAAAAAAAAAAAAAAAAAAAAAAAAAAAGAGGCATTTTCTTGCAGCATAAAAATCCTCCTTCTGCATAGCTCTGGCTTTGCACTTTTCCTGGGATACCACTTTTTTACTGCAACCTTGCAAAAAGCTGGAAGATACACACCAGATTGATAGGCAGCAATAACCTCTTACGAGATTGGAAGGTGCTGTTTCAGTTTCCTAGCAATTAAACTTTGCTTTAGCTTTTGAGTTTAAACAGATATAGACCCTTTGGTTATTTACCAAAGTTACTGAGTTTACTGAGCCAAAGTTGCTATAGGAAGCAAAGCATCCAGTTGGTTCCCAGCCCCATAGAATAATTTCTGAAGCCAAAATGAAATGTGAGGTGATTCGCTCAACTTTTACTGCCATCTCTGTGATAAATTCTGCAGTTTGCCACGCTTCACTGCATTTCTAGATCTTAAGACTATTTTTAAGATATATAAAAGAAAATCTGCAGTGTGTACATAATTCAAGAATTCAACAAGTTGGCATTTCTCCAAAGATCTCCACAGTATGGGATTTAGGAAGTTTACATTAAAATCCATCCTCAGAGCAGGAATAAACATTCATGCAGTGCCYCTTACCCTAATATCATGAGCAGCAATCAGAGCAACTCCACTGAAAGTGCCTGAGAAGGGGAAATGATTGCATAGGCCTGGGAAACAGGCTTCCTTCGAACGTGCTCTCATTCTTTCTCCTCCTTTAAACAGTGATGCTTTTTGCTTGGTTTTTAAATTACTACCATCCTTTATAAGCCCCATTTTGCCCTTTGAGATCTTGGGAAATGCTTTATTCTCTGGGGGACCCCTGTGCTCTTGCCACTAAGTCCAGAGCAGACACCAGCTCTGCTGTGCAGCCTCTCCCCAGGAGAAGTGCAATGGCTGAAATTACAACACTACCAGGAGTATGTCTTTGCAAAGAGTTATCATCCCTTCATGGAAAGGGATAGTTGAAGGGGCAGAAACGCTGCTATCATTGTATGCCTGAGAACGGGAGAAACAGTGTAAACTTTTCAMACTTGTTTAAGCAGAACCGAAGTCCTGGCAGATCCGCAGTCCGCCTCCAAAGACTTAGGTTAGGCACCCTCTAAACACTGCATAAGTGCTTTCATAAATCAATATACCCCAATTAAAACACACATATTACATTGCTGGACTGGTTGCCCCTTTTTTTTTTTTTTTTTTTTTAAAGCAACGCTTTTGTAAAAAGCTCATTCTGCACCTGGGCAGGAGCAGGATATCCTGGAATTTCAGCTGAAGTCCCTCCTCGGCTATTGTGCAAATAGAGGTGTATAAAGAGACCTTACCTCAGTGGGGCCACAGTGGAGACCCTGCAACAAGGACACTCACATCGAAACAGCAGCAGCCAGGGGAGGGATCGGTCCCAGGTAAATGGCTCTTTATGCCACTGTCTGCTCTCTGAGGAGGACAGGGCGCTTCTTTTCTACCAGTGTGCCTGTTCTTTGAGGCTTTTCTTTTTTGCTGGTGTTGCTGATGGTTAATTCACTCCCGAATAGCAGCCAGTTCAGGCCTCTAGATGGAAATGGCCTGATTTGAATCACCCTTATTGATATATCCCCCATCAAAATTAAACAGATGGGCTCGATCAGTTCCTGACTGAAAATGCAGGCCACGCTGTAGTGGACTGAGCAGAGCTGCTGTTTTACTGTAGACAAAAGCATCTGCTTTTCCTGATGAGCTTCCAGCAGCTGGAAGAACGCTCAGAACCACTACAGAGCTGTCCCAAGTCTCTGCTATGGCATCCTGTAGCTTTAACAGGCAGATTAGTATTTCCTGGGCCTTTCTTCTCCCCRAGCTTTGGGCTATTAGTCAATCTTTGCCTGAACTGATCTTTTCTCTCGCAGTTATCGCCAGCTAGAAACATGCACYGCTTTCTGTTGCTCTGCTCCTTCCTGCTCTGCAATGGCTTAATGGAGGCTGCACAGAGGAAGGTCCAGGAGCTCCCTGCTGAAGAGGAAGAGGAGGAAGGTCCTCCCCAGATACAGACCCCACAGACTCTCTCTCGAGGTGAGTGACCAGGGTGCACGAGGCCGTCCCAAGGAACCAGCACTTCCTGAGTATCRTCCATCACAGTGTTTAGCAGGTTCTTCCACCCCTGTATCCACACAGACAAATATCTGAGTACAGTGGCTGGAAAATCTCCCTGAATTCCCATGCAGAAGGAAGTGCCACTGTGGCCAAGAGCACTGGTGCATTCAGTAGAAGTCCTCACACCCTGTACTTGGGAGCAAGTGTAGATGCTTTGCTTCAAACGTGGCTGGGGACACAGACTAATCCCCTGGCTGCTGCTTCAGCTCTTGAGGTGCCAGCCAGGAGGCAGCCCCAGCAGCAGCCTCTTCGTAGAGGGGCTCAAGATGCTATGAAGCTGCATCAGCACCAACAGCAAACCCACTGGGCTCTTAGGAAAGATGGATGAGTTCAAGGAAGAACTCCCGGCTCCTAATGTTCGGTGGCTGGARATACCTCTCCATAGTCCTTGTCAACCATCTGAGCTGTAGGAAGGATGGGATTTCATTCCCCTTCCCCATCATCTGTCTCTTCACACATTTCTGCTCATGGGGCTCCTGGTACCCAAAAACACCTAGAAGGCCTGAACACCCTGTGAGAAGGCAACTAGTATATGCTGCCCACTCAAACAAGTACCCTCATCCCTCCTGAAAAAAGAAAACTAACCAAGGCCCTTCTCAACAGGCTGGGGAGATGAAATCGAATGGGTGCAGACTTAYGAAGAAGGTTTAGCAAGATCAAGACAAAGGTAATGCTCAATTCTTGTTAGGCTGGCACGTAGATTGAACTGTGGGCATGAGCTGTGTTCATGCACAGAGCTAAAAAAKCTGAAATGATGGTGTGAAGTACAGAAGGTTCTAGCATGATGCTTGGGCTGTGGGCTATGCTTTGCAAGCAGTGCTTATTGATACTGTACAGAAGCTGAACAATATTGCTTCAAAGATGCTCACCAGCCTCTTCTAGGATTCTGTCATATCTCTCTGCAGCCTTTCATTCTTGCTGCCCTGGCTGATCTTCTGGCAGTGCTGAGTCGTTAAAGCAGCACGGTGGCAAGGAGTGTCTGTAAAAGGTCTGACTTGCCTTCCTCCTCTCCTGCAATGTTGTTTCAGCAAGAAGCCCCTGATGGTCATTCACCATCTGGAAGAGTGTCCTTACAGCCAAGGTGAGCAAAGCAAATCTTTCCAAATGATCCGATGATCTGACCCTGTCAGCACTGATTCCCTATGGAGCACTTGGTGTGAAACCTTCCCAGATCATGCAGGGCCAGACACTGCTAAATAAAGCCAAACCACACCACATGCATCCTCCAGTGCAATGGAAAGATCTCAGTACAACAGCATTTCAAGTTTCTCTTTTGCCTTTTCCTTTACTATAGCCAAGTCCTCCAACCTTTGGGACACGTGTGTTTGTCAAAGCTTTGTTGGTGCATCACCAACAAATTTGGTTGGTGGGTTTAGGATCCATAAAAGATCCTGAAAAATCCTGAAAAGCAATGATGCAGATTTCCATGCCCCTCTCCCCCAGCCCCCAAACATATTTCTCTTTCTTTTAGCTTTAAAGAAGGCTTTTGCTTCTAGCAGAGAGATTCAGCAGATGGCTAAGGAAGACTTTATCATGCTTAATCTGGTGGTAAGTTTGAATTGAAAATAATAATCTACATGTTTATTGTGGAGCAGGATAAACCATCTTAAAATCTGAAATAGAATCTCTCTCTCACACACACACACTTTTAAATCTTCCTGTGGATATACAACACCATTTCAAAACATCAGCACAGTTACTCCTTGGAGAGAGGCCAGAGAGACACTTCCATAYGGACACACACGCATGCCTATCAGTATGGGAATACAATTTTGCATTCTCCATCCATAGGCAAAATTCTAATACAAGCAAAACAAACCAACCAGTCATCAGGCTGTCTGAGTTACACACGTGAGGTATCTGTGCCCTGTCCCAGCCTCTTACATGGCACCATGTAAGAATCTTTGGTTGGTGGCAGATGGGTATGTGAAGCAAGGTGAGCTCGGCTGCCGTGCTAAGGCAAGCTCAGCTGATGGAGCCTGTTTCTAGGGACCCGCCTCACCATGGGCCTTTCTAACTCTCCACCAGCACTCCAGCAGCGACGAGAACATGGCACCCGACGGCCACTACGTTCCTCGGATCCTCTTTGTCGGTAAGTCTCTGCGGCTGGGACAATGGCCAGAACAAAACCGCCCGCTGGCAGCATTTTGTTTTCCTGTATGGTCCCCAATGAATCCACGGTGCTCCAAGTAATAACTAATACTCTTCTGAACACTTTACACTGTASGAATAGCCCAGGCTTTCAAAAGGTAAGTCTTAACTGGAGATAACTAAGTCGGGCCTTATACTCCAAGCACGTGCTCCAACAACTGATAAAGGCTTCACCCCAGGACAGTTAAAAGGTCCTCATGAACCATAAGCAATAGCTATAGGTTAATCCTTCACCAAACCACTGGGTATGAACAGAGCAAAGGCCCATTCTAATGAGCCACCACACCAAGCTCATGCATAAAGAGTCTACTCGTGGTGGGTTTCAGAAGTAACTTCCTTCATTAAAATAACAGCTGCTGAGTCTCACGCTTCAAATATATATCTTTAGAGCCACAGAGACCAGCAAACACTGTTTTCAAATCTCATTTTTTCTTTGCTTCCCACAAAATTAACCACCTCTTTCCCACCCYGCAAACTGTTTATCATTAATCACTTGGACTTTTTTTTCCTCCCTCAAGATCCTTCTATGACAGTGCGAGCTGATATAACTGGCAAATATGGGAACAGGATGTACACCTATGAGCCACAAGATATTTCAACCTGTGAGTGATCGGGTACTAAATTGATCTGTTCTTGGCCATCTCAAGTTTATAGAGAACAAATATGGATAAAAGAATTAGGGCACAGGAGAACCTTTAGAAATGCCATTATCTGTTTCCGCCATAAAGTCTGTTCACAGCACTTAATTCACACAAATATGAATGAAGTTATAGTGCAAGTCCGCCCTGGGAAAAAAATAAATAAATGGCAAACATTTCTGAAAAATGAGGCTGTGAACTATGGGAAATTATCCTCGGTGTCTGAAGCCCTGAGGGCTGCCAGGAAGCTGGTGTTTCCCAATATGGTGCAAGTTTGGCCCCCAAACCTCAAACTGCTTCTGTTCAAAGCACTTGGAGCCTCCAGCATATTGCTGTTCCCCTTCATAATCTGAAACAACTGAGCCACTGAAGTGGTTTCCAGTTGCAATACTTCTGGACCTCGGGGTAAATATAAAGCTTAAAAATAAATAATCCATGAATACTGTAATTAGTTCCTAAGGGTTGGTGCCTCGGCTCTCCCCTCTCTTGGCTGCCCACTTCAATAGCATTTCAAGAATGGCAATTTTCTGAGGCCTTGAGCCCCAGATCACAGCGGACTGAAATGAGGCAGATTCAAAAGCTACGGGGCAACCAAGAGAGAAGAGAGCAAAGCCATTTCCATGGGCAGGCCAAAMACAGCACTGCTACTTAGGTTCAGTGTCTTCCTCCTCTAGTTCTTTGCAGACTTCTGTCTGACATCCTTTGTGTTTCTCTGGTGTTTTCTCCACAGTGATTGAAAACATGAGGCGAGCAAAGGCCCTTCTCCACACAGAACTCTGAACGGAGGGCGCCTCTGATCCGCTCACGGACACGGGAATGCTGGAAAACCCAGCAACAGCTGAGCCAGGATGGATGCTGCCATCTCTGCCCACTCCTCCAGGGGCCTTCACAGACAAAACATCACTAGGGGAACTCAGTGCTCCTGATGACACAGGGACTGATGCACTACCTGGTCATTTTTTAAACCAGCAATTTATCTTAATGACTTTATGATTATCATCGATGCACAAGAACTTTCCTTGCTTGTGTTGACAAACTCTTCTTTACCTCATTTAGCATAATTTTGGAAAGGATCAGATACAGCAACTTCACTATAGGGCTCAATACCTACATTATAAACACATTTTGTCTTGTGCATGCCTAAGCTAGATCGTACTTGCTGCAGTCAATTTTCTACATTTTTCTTCCTCCAAGCCACAGATGTTTTAATTCTATTTYCTTCTTCCCACCAGCACACAGAAGCAGCTAACAATGCAGCAACTCAGTGCATCTCTTGATTGCTTTCAAATGACATCCGTGAAGAAACCAAGAGGATTATAATGGATTATTTGTGGCATTTCATTATGAACCACAGCCTAGGATTACTCTAATTGGGCATGCTTATTATATCCTTATTTTAACTTTCCTATTATTTAGTTTATACTTTTACCTCTTTTTTTTTAATAGAAAATTAGATTGAACATACCTTCACTGTTTACAGTGTAAGAAATAAAATCATACAACCCAAATATAAATTAAGGCCCACCGGTTTTGTGTTCTACCTTTGGTACCTTTCACTGCTTTGTGAATTACCAGGCTCACTAATATGTATTTTAGAAATGTCTTATTTTTATTAAAAGCTTTTTGCTGTGTAATCCAAAACAACACAAATAAAGCACTGACCTATTTCCTTTGCAAATCAACTTGATTTCATGTCATTTTGTGTGCAGAGCCATGATCAGCAAGTTGATAATCTGCAAGTCCTGTGTCTCATCATCAGCCTTTGAGCAAATTTCACTCTGCTGCCAGCCATGCAAACTAAGTCTGATCTGAAAAGTCAAGGATTCATACATGATTAATAAAAAATGATTCCTCAGTCAGAATTTAAACAGTTCTTTTCACCAAGGGAGAGCGATTCTCTGGCTGCCTTGGGTATAGACACATAGTTTCTATATCAATAAGGTTAAATTTACTACTGTTAAGACATCTATTAAGGAACCCAACCAAGYGTCAATTGAACAACACTATGTTGGCCATACTGGGCCTGTCACGCAAAACTAAAACAGAACCTGTCCATGTGCCAAGCATCCATGAGAAACAGTTCCCCTCCTGCTTAAAAGCAAAGGGACTAAGAGGGTTAAACTTCACTAAGCATTAAAAACACAGGTATAATTCACAGAAGCCACCCAGGAGCTGTTTTATAACCACAAGCTGCTACACATAGTTGTGCCTGCTTCCCGATTCCCTTCTTTTTCTTTTTTTCCCTCTTTATTAAGGGCAGGAGCAGAGCACAAGCCATAGCTGAACGGAGCCGCAAGGGCGGCCTGCAGGAAGGGGGTCACATACAGCACAGAGGCCCACGGTCATCTCAGGGGCTCCTGCACTGCAGCCCCCCGAAGGGCTGGGGGCACCCGAAACAAGCAGCGATACCCGGTGGTTGCCAGCACAAAGGGGATTAAAAAGGAATTTGACTAACAGACCTGTGGCTGATGGGGCCTGAAACGCAGTAGTCCCTGGAAGAAGGTAAATGAGAGGGAGTGTAAAACTCAGAGTGTACAGCTGAGGTTGAGCCCCATCCAGTGTCRGAAAATAATCTACCCCTTTCCCAGCCAAAGTATGTCAGTCAGCCACATACAGACCAACCAAATAGACAGATATAAATGACTCTTTATTTTGTGAAGTACACTTGAAAAATAAAGATGAAAGCTTTTTCCCGGCCTCGGAATATAACCACAATAAACTGAAATCGCAAAGACCCCATTTTAAAAAGGTATTTCCTCTCCCCCCATTTTTAACAAACCCTTTCCTTGTGGAGTGGTCCACAATAATTCTAAGAAAAAGGTATGCATTTTGAGCCAACATTAGAAACAATTCAATATTGGTTCAGTGCAGGCACTGCTACATCACACTTCAACAAAGGCACATACTAAAACCCCCACTTCAGGGCTTGGAATCTGTATTTAAATTACTCCAAACTTCATGTTTTCGGGAACAGATCAGAGCAGGTGAGAAAAAAAAAAGAAGGCAAGTTCAGTACAGCTGTCCAGAACGGGATCTGAGGAGTTAAAGTGACAGCACAGTAAGTGCAATGCAGTAATTTGCAAACACAAAGATTCCTTATTTACCTTGGTATCAGCAGGTGTGACAACATCTGCAGCTTCTGGCACAGAAGAACTCCTGTTAAAATGGAAGAAGGCTACGCAAAATAATTTGGGAGGGAAAGGAAACGGCTGCCCTCACCTCAGTCAAAGGAAAAAATCCATCCTCAGAACTAGGATTACATTATTCAAGTAAAAACTAAGACAAAAAGAGTTAGGAAATGATAATAYCCCCTTCCTGGCTGAATCAGTCTAGGAAATCACAAAGCAACATGCTAAATTTTAAAAACCTATGAAGTAATTACTGTTCATAGGCTTCAAGATGAGTTTTCTTTTTTTTTCCCCCTTCCTCTCTCTCTGAGCTGAGCTATTTCTTTTAAAGCTGTCCAAAATGGCAAAATAATTTTAAACTGTAAAAGTTGCATCAGAGGATTTTTGTAGTCTGCTGTATCAGCATTTTCTACAACAATTTCTACACATATATGAAGCCACTTACTATAGTCCTCTGAAGTTTTATGTATTTTGTTCACTCATTATTACAGTTTTAAAGGTATTTCAGCCTATGTTTCACAAGTCATATTTGAACATGGCCGTACCCATTTCAAAATAAGGTTGCAAGCCATTTGTGCAATTCAACAGGCTTTGTAGTGTATTTGGTAACATACTTGAGCTGACCCAGGAATCAATTCCTGCAAATTTCCATAGGGAAAAGGCAAATACGTTACATGCCATCAGCACTACACTACTGCACGGCCTGAAAAAAGGGAAAGGTAGAAGATAACACCTTATCACCATTTAAAGTCCCATTATAAGGAAAAAAAAAAAAAAGCCATTAAGAGTTCTGCTTAATTTGTCAGTAGTATTTGTACTCAAACAAAACTACGAACCTGACTGGCAACTCAGYTATGGATAATCATGTACAGTGGGGACTGCTGTAAATATTTGAAATTTTTAAATAAAGGTGATAAAAACATCAAGTTTTAGTAAACCCTGATTCCCAGCCTCAGTAACAAAAATGGTCTCTGACACTTACATGTGTTCTCAATCTTGAGATCCAATTCTGCAACAATTTGGTCAACATTTTACTTAACAGCCAAAAACCTTTGATCCTCAGTTCAGCTGGAATTCAACGACATACATCCCTTCTATTATGGAAGCTGTAAATCAACACCAAGATAAGCATTTTCTTGCTCTTTCGCAAATGTTTCAAAAGTATTAAAACAGCTGAACAAATGAGAAGTGAAGGAAAATCCTCTGAATAGGAACACTGAAAATGTAAATACAAGCCTTTTGACTGAGTCTAATAAAGCCCATCGAAGGTCAGCCTTCAAATCTGTCATTTTTTTTTCTAATGTTGTTGTTTGTTAATAAAGCCTGTAGACAATAAAAAAGCACTAGTAACTTTGAAATTCAAGGCTATTGCACTTATGTTCCTTACCACAAAATCATAGGTCCTCAGGGTATAGAGCTTGGCAAATTTGGAACTCGTTCCTCTGTGGACTCAATTTAGCAACATTTTGTCCACAGACTACCATGTGTCTTTCATATCTGAAATCTGCTTCAAGCTTTTATCGACTTATACATCAGACAGGAAATCAAATTCTGGTATCCCTAGGGATTTCAGTGACGAGAGATGGAACAGTAACTGCTGAAAAATAAAAAAAAGTTTATGACTGCATTAAAAATCCCTAGAAAACTCTGTAGTGATGGTGCAAGATGCCATTTTTTTCTGATTAAGGAAAAAAAACACCTAGAGTGATAACAAAACAGTCATTGAAAGGTCAGCACAATATATTAATCAGTTTTCTCAAGGATAAAGTGCATTTACCTAGCCTGAGAATAAGTACCACAAGGATAAAGGGATGCTAAAGCACTTCACCAGAGAGATTCAATGAAACCAGAGTCACCCTGAAAGCTAAATTCAGTCTGTCTCGGTGATTCCTGAAGACCCTTCAGGGAAGACCATCCCTCTCGCTGGTCCAGTTGAGGTACTCCATTCCCATGGGCACATTGGCAGTACGGTCGGGTCGAGGAATGAGCTGCCTGCTGCTATCTGAAGACTCCCACGTTGATTGAAAGAGCCACTTCTGGTTTACGGGGCTTAATAGTCACCTTTTCCTCAGCTAAAATGTGGTTCTGTAAACGTTCAGCTTGTCGGCTATTAAAACATATAATAAATAGATAGTACTGAGTTAAGCCTAAGCATATGTCAACTGGGCTGAAACCCAATTCTCACCTAGGTGCAATAACAACTTTGTGAGCTCCCTCTTGCACCCCATAAGGCCCATACAGAGAGTCCATTTCTCATCCTGAGATAGTGCCAAACTTAGTGTGCTGCAAGGTTAAAACTGAGGCTCAGCATAGGAACATGGCATGCACTTAAAACAGGAAGTTTCTGAATTGCTTTTATCAACGTGAATGCCTCCTTTAGCTCTCCTGGGATTGTGTGTGCYAAGAGCACACTGCTATCACTGTGCTAAAGGGTTAGCCAGGTAACAAGTTACTGTGAAAAGCAGAGAAAAACAAAACAAAACAAACCCGCAAGCAAAAAAACCCCRTTGAATATTTCAAAAGAAAAGCAGATGTAAATATCCACTACCTTTTCTTCTTTTCTAATGCCAGCTGCCTTTGTTTCTCTTTTCCAACATCATCCCTCACTGTGCTGAAGTCCTTTGTGTCATCAAGGAGAAGATTCTGTTGTCAAAAGGGATTGAGTGCATCAGCCTATTTTCACACACTGTTCTTGGATTTTATTCTCACTTGCAAAACACAGTTCATAAAACAAGGGCAAGAGGAATCCACAATTTCCTCTGGACAATGTTTGAGCACAGACCATAAACTGTCTTTGCACTGGCTAAGGGTGAGCTGCATAAGCACCTCTGAGTATTGCCCTCTAGTGCCTGCAGCAGGATCTACGGGTGACAGCATCACATTTCCACCAGGCTGGTTAAGAACAAGAGAAAAAGGGCAAAAAGTATCAGTAGCAAAAGACTTGCCCTRTCCATACAGTGGTCCAGATTCATATATCAGCAGTTTCATACAGCTATAACAGGATGCAGAAAAACAAGGAAGAAATGAAGACTGTGCAGAGGGGGATGTGCCTTAACCTAATCCAAAATTCATTTACCTTCACTCCAATGATGTCTCCATCTTTCAGGTGATAAGGTGCTGACTGTAAACTCTCCAGTTTTTTCTTCCGTTTCCTCTTGGAAATCTGTTGCATCTAAATAAAACCAAAACAGAAGATTAATACACAGCAGTTTTCAGAAAGCTGCTTAACTGGTATCTGCTGACAATTCCTTCTAAATATGTGGTATCCCCACTGGCTGCTCTTCCATAAACACAGAGGCTTCTTGTAGAGAAAATTAAATACCCATTTTTGACAGCAGCTTTTTTTTTTTTTTTTTTTTTTTTTTTTTTTTTTTTTTTTTTTTTTTTTTTTTGGGTCCTGCAGCTTACTTAAAGCCAAAAACAAACAAGAACATTTATCTGTCTCTTTCCCTTCCAGGTCATTATATTAAGCACAGTATATAACACTTCATGACTAGGCAGCAGTGACTCTTGACCACAGTGAAGAGAAATGCCTTCATTCTGTTTTATCTCTGATCTCCATTATTTCTCTTATCTGACTCTTATAGCTATAGCTTGAAAAATTCAATTAAATGTATACATTTGCATCATGTCATGGCAAACGATTCCATCCTTATGGCCTGCAGCTAGCTTTTCAACCTGTATAAGCTATTTCATTCATATARGAAGAGATGAGATGGATGGAGGAGTGGTTTAATCTCCTGCTAACCAAAATTTCTCTCTTCCCTTAAAATTCTTACTTGGTTAACTTGGCAGAATTGCAAGTTCTGCTACCTGAAAAAGTGATCAAAAACCTATTGTCTTCACTACGATTTCTAAAACACATAAGCAGACCCCTAAGGAGATGACCACTTCCTAAAATTCACCTTGTAGTTTATGTTGCAGGAAAATAAGGCTATGCACTCAAGTACATATATTTTAAAAGTGCAGCACAAACCAACGGACACTTTTCTCAAAACAGCTGTCAGACTTGGTCATTCCAGATCTTACCCAGCTAGATATCGGCAGCCACTCAAATTTTTCAGGGAAGTATTTGGCTATTTCAATCTTATCTACAGGGAGACAATAGTGAGAAGCAATTCTTTGCCTCAGTGACCAGGCTGTGCATTCTTTGGAGATATCCCAGACCAAATCTGTGGAGTGGTAGTAGTCCCTCTGTCCTGGTATGCCCATCTGTACTCGAAGCAACAGTTCACAGGGGCTGCCATGAGGAAAAAGATCGACAATTTTTGTGAATGATCCTTCCAAAATCCCAAATTGCAACTCCCTCCCACTCTCCACTATGAGCAGAAAATGAAAGTTTCGAAGTATTCTTGAACAAAATAATCTCTGCAATTCCAACARAAAGTATTTAAGTTAAAATATACTAGTTTAAGTCTCATCTCAAACAYACACAAATAGGCATTAAGTATCATGAGGACTTACCCCAAATTCTCTTCTTTTTGCAGAGGTTCTATGCAGATTTCCACTTTGGCTCCCAGCTTATAGTCACTGATAATAAAACAAAGATTATACACACTTTTTTCAGCCATATAACTTTATTTCAGTTGCCTGCAAAACCTAAGCAAGACRTGATTGCAAAACCAAAACTTAGAAAGGTATATAAATTGCACCCAAAACCACTTAAAAATAAAGCTTAGCCGAATAAGCATATGATTATTTACACTCCCATCTCTCCCTTTTACAGAACTTTAGTTGCAAGAGATGCCCTACTATTGAAACAAGTAGAAGAGAGCTTTCTGCTGACATTTGACTGAACTGATTTCATTTCTCCACCAATCTGTCTCACAGCCCAGTAACCCACCAGTCTCTTGCTATGTTACTTCAGTGCTTAGTAGGGAACCTACTTGAGCTGCTGCTTGTTGTTCCGTAGAAGCTTGCCCAGGCGCTTGCTTTCCATTGTCCAGGCTCTGAGATACGCAGGTAGAGGAATGATTTGCTCCTGACAATACGGCAAAGTCATGGCCTGAAAAAAAACAAGCATCTCTTCAATAATTTCAGCAGTCAGTCTGCTTGCAGAGATGAAGAAAATCACTTGACTGCCTCTCAGTGCAGTGTTGAAACAATGAGAAATAGGGCAAGGTATTTAGACTTATTCTGTACCAATGGTTGCTTGCAACTTACAGCTGGTGGCTATGATGAACATATTTTTTTCAACCTCAAAGCAAGCTGGACTTCACTCCCACCTCAGCATTTCTCAATTTAATATAGCTCATTGAAGTAATCCCTTTTTTTTTTAAAACCACATTTTTTTTTTTTTGTAACTGGAAGAATGAGGCTAACAAAATAATTATCATAAACTCCAGCCAAGTGGTGAGCAAACTCCTTTATTCCTTTAACCAAACTATACTATTTGCACACTAAGATAAATTTCTATATTCATAAGATGCAAATGGCCATAGTGCTTCATAGGAGCAGTTTGGCTGAGACTGAGAAACAGAAGTCTCACCCAAAAAACCAAGTGTTGATATAGATCAGAAATGGAAGACATAACATAGTTTAATTAGAACAACCAACTGGCTGAAGTGTAGAAGAGATCTATAACAGAGTCCTTTGATAGTTGTTGGTTTTTGTTTGTTTTGACAAGTGCATTAAATCACATTTTTCTAATTAAAAATACATAAAAGGCACCTTTTTGCATGTCTTAGTTTCTGGCCAAGGAAACTAAGATACACTTTCACAAATGACAAATATGACCTTCTCTGCATCTAAAGCAATTCCTCATTTGTTAGGTTTAACATATGAAAACACACACAAAAAGAAACTAATACAGGAACGATGTGGAAATGGTAAGTGGCTCTTTAGGAAGTGTTTGCATAGGTGTATTCCTCTAATTAATCACTTTTACATTGTGAAATAAAAATACATCTGTAAGCCAAAGTTTCAGATGAAGTGCAGCAAGGCTTTTGCAGCTGGGGAGACGTGACAGGTAAAATGGCAACTGCAGGGAACATACTAAGGAAATATCTGAGCTACATGCTCAAATTGCCTCTTGGTACTTACCACTGAACATGGCATATAAGCAAATGCCATATCAGAACATACTGGAGACAAGGGAAAAGGAAATAAAAAATAGGTATTAATATGGCTCAATTAATCAGAGTGTTGCTGTACATTCAAAACCCAGYAGAACATCTAACCTGAATCTTCAAATCTTCCAGAGAAGCTTCTCCTGGTATTTCTATACTGCCAGCGTAACACAGATCCATGTGTGTTTGGACATATTCTAGGGAGAGACAGAAACCCGGCAAGAGAGAGAGAGAGTCAATATGATTGAGTTTATTGTCCTAAGAGGAAACATACGGTTCCTTTCATAAGCAAACTGAGCTCACCTGCTGCTGGAGACACCTGCAAAGCCTCCATCTTGCAGGTCACACCATTCACTTGGGCTCGTGCATTCCCTCCCTGCTCCATATGACTTAAAGGCTTGTACCACCAGAYGGGTATTTTCAGGAACCCCTGAAAAGTAAAGAACCTGGTAGCTATTGTATTCAAGTCTTCAAAAAAGTCAATTCATTACAGAACAAACACCACTCGTAGTTTTACCTTTGGTGGGAGCCTTCCTTCAGTTACAACCAAAGTATCCCCTCTGCAAACATTAAGTTCCTTCAGAGTGGCATTCTAGAGAAAGAGAAAGCACAGTGTAGTTCTAAGCCTGCAGGTCCTTGCATTTTGTCTCCTGAAAAAAAAACTGTTTTGCTCATCCACAGAAAGGCACGTAAATATCCACCTGATAGTCAGCACTTGGAGACAACTTTGTAAGAGTGCATAAATCCCCATCCATATAAGTCCACAGTTTAAGAGCTCTTTTAAGAGCATCCCACTGGTCCCATCCACTTCCTTTACACCTTCATATTTTACTAATTAATACCTTGTGTTTATTATTATTGTTCACTGCTTAATATAAGTCCCTGAGAAGAACATGCTTAAGACTTACCTTTAACAATATGGCAATACTGTCTTCATAAAGCCTTACAAAAATAGGACAGCAAGTCTAATAATGTATCACCCACAAAAACACTCCACAGATTTGCTTTATTTTAAGGAAGAGGTTCTAAAGAAAAATAGACTACATATTGTGTGATTCAAGCTCTAAAGAAGGTCCACGTACTTCTTGACTTAACGCTTCCCCTGCCTCATAGCACCAGTCAAGCCTTCTCAAATGCCAGTTGTCACCTATCAAAAACAAATAAACAGGGAAAACTATCAGCCAACAAGACTGCTACCAATAACATACACWGTTTAAAGTAAATAATAAATGTGTGTTAACAGTCTGCTCATTTTCACAACTCCGACAAAATTACACACCGAAAAGAATAAGCAAGTTGCTTTAACTCCCTTCCCTGGGTCCTAGAACCACATTTTTGCCTCTAGGAAGTGATCATCTCTTGTTTTGATAAATGCCTGCCTGTCTTTATGAACTCTCTTGCTCAAGCTACATAATTTCCCTGGTTCAAGAGGAAATCAACGGAAGTGAAATGACAACATGCATGTGGAAGAAAGAAAATTAAAAAGTTGAGAGGGAAAAAGGTTTCAGTTGTGGAAATGCTGAGCATCAATTGTCACTGCACTTCCCTTGTCATTACAATATATCAATGAAAAGGGCCTTAAAATGATACTGTAAGGATAACCAAAATATAATATTAGTTATTAATAAGGATAATCTGGATAACAGTTAAAAATATATTGTAAGGAAGAAACCCAGCTCTCCCTCCCTTCTGTCTACCTTCTCCACTTCTGGTAGACTTCTTATTAAAGGAAAAGAGATGATACAGTTCAGAAACTGCAACATTTTGCAATTAGCACCTATATAAAGCTTAATGTAGAGGAGAAAGGAATTTAATTGTATTTTTTTTTTTTCTGGCCAATAGTAAGAGATTAAAATGCACTTCAAAAATTYTCTCTAGGGTCCAAAATAACTAAAAGCTCAAACTCGTCAATGAATTCTGATGGGAAAATAGTAGCTGGCAGCCTTTTCAAGCTACAACTTCAAAATCCACTAACTATGACATTTCTTTAAACAAGAGCAGTCAGATCAAGAATCTCCAYGCAAGGCCAAATTCAACTTTTCAAAAAACAGTAATATAAAGCAAGCAATAAAAACAGAACCATTATTTCTTGGCAGTGAACCTATACCACAAGGAAATGAAAAAGGTTAAGTTTCAATTTTCAAGGCATTATTAACTACTCTGCCCATACATATATGTGCATACAAGCACAATATTTCATTTTCACTTGGGCTGCTCTATGTGTATTTTCATAGTAATATTTTTCAGATGAACTTTTATGTTTCCTAGAACGTGGCCAACTTTGCAGCCTTCACCCCACAGTAACAGAATTCGATATTCAGTAAAGGATAGGTTAGATCTAAAACCTGAAAACACAGTGACACCAGGCTTGCTTTTCTCTCATTTCTCTTTCATCAGCATCAGAGAGAGGCATTGAGCCAAGGAACTCACATGTGACACCACTGCTATCTATGCATATTCCTTAGCCCATGTTTTGAAGTTTAATAGCTAGAATTGCAACCATCCAGACTCCCAACTAACGGTCAAACTGGGTTCTCACATTAACTGGCTTCTACCAAGAAAAAATCCAAAACCTTAAGATCATTCCAATTTTTACAATTAACCTCATGTAATTTCAGAATATTTCAGAATATTTAAGGTTGGAAGGGACCTCTACAGATCATCTAGTCCAACCTTCCTGCTCAAGCAGGCACACCTACAGCATGTGGCACAGGGTGGCATCCAGGCGGGTTTTGAAGACCTCCAGAGAAGGAGACTCCACARCCTCCCTGGGCAGCCTGTTCCACTGCTCTGTCACCCTAACAGTAAAGAAGTTCCTCCTCACCTGGAGACGGAACTTCTTRTGCTTCAGTTTGTGGCCATTACCCCTCGTCCTATCGCTGGCCACCAGTGAGAACAGCCTGTCCCCTTCCTCCCTGCATTCTCCCTTCCTGAACTTATACATATTAATCATATCCCCTCTGAGCCGTCTCTTCTCCAGAGAAAACAGGCCCAGCTCGCTCAGCCTCTCTTCATACGAAAAAGTGTGTGGAGATGCTGGGGCTTGAACCCAGGGCCTCTTACATGCGAAGCAAGCGCTCTCCCACTGAGCTACATCCCCTCATAATGGTTCCCACTGCAATAGACAAACTCCTTTTTTTGTCCTTCTCAGATTACAATGACACATAAATCACTGTAACAAAGCAAGGACTTTTAAAATTTGGGGTTGGCAAGAGGGCTCTTAAACTGGAAATCCCTTAGAGAGACCTCTTGAAATAATAACATAACACAACTAACCTGATAATCCAGATTTTTCCAGCATTAAATTTAAACACTGAAAAATAAAAGAAATATATGGTGAGGTCTAACTCAATGCATAGGTTGGGAAATTAAGTTTTCAGCAGATCTGCACAAGATTTTTTTAGCGTATTAGTAACTGAATGGCTGATTCATGGGGAATACCTAGAAACAATAAAAACATACAGACGTGGCATACATTCTTGAGGTAGGAAATTTTCAAGTAGGAAATTTATTACTACAGGCAAGAATTTCCACAAAATGTTAAAAAAGAAATCTGTGCTGTCAACGTGTTGCTTTAATGAAGCAAATTCTATTGAAACAGTTTGAAAATGCTAGTGACCTACCTCAAAAAATAAAAATAATCAAGCTGGTAATATCAAACAGAAGAAAAAATTTTAGTAAATACGCTCCTAAAGTCTCCTCGCTGTTTGAAAATACTGGTTTCTGTCTTAATTTTGGCATGGCTGCTGCTGAAATTGGCTTAAATGTTCTTCAAGCAATGCTGCCAGACCAACGCCAACTTGTGTTTTGTGATATGGGAGGGGATGCGTATGCCTTTCAGCTACTGTGCTATTAGTTTCTCTATTTCAACAGGGCTATGCTTGTAACAGGCTCTGCCATGATTGTGCACTATTTTGAGAGGATTGCTTTTCTTGAAAGGAGCAGTAAGCCACACATGGAACAGTCAGACTACACTCATACAAGCAACCAGGCACGTCTGCTGGCTGAAAGATCAAAGCATTCTTCCCCACTGCTTTTTAGACTTGAAAAGCTTCTTTTCTTTCACATTACCTGGTGAACTGAACAACATATGGTATGAGGTAAAAGTTCTCCAGGAACAGAACTGGTCCAGGCACCACAAAATATTTCAAGAGCACCTAGACTTACCTCTTTGACAGAGGCGGTCTCTTCCACAACTATCTCCATTTCAGGGCTTGTGTGTTGGTGGCTCCCAACAATAAAATACAAGAAGAGCTAAAAATGCAAGAATAGTTCTCAGATATATATTTCATTATGAAAATACTATGAAATAATATTCTATTAGGCATTCATATACTAGCAATGGTCTGGCCCCAAACACCACCAAAATTGCTTTTAGTTAAATCAAATATCTAGGCAGGAAAGACAGGACAAGCACATGTACTTCAATTACTGCTATCAATTGAAGTTCATTAACCACATGTACATGTCCTTGGCCTGCACAAATAAGAATAGAAATCTGCTAGCTTAAGCCATATTTTGTCATATCTCTACATTACCTTAACAGCGTGTGTGGGGGGAGAAGAAGGCATCTGATCTTCAGAAATACACATCGGCCTTTTTTTTTTTTTTTTTTTCCTTTTTTTTTCTCTCCAAATTCACAACTTGTAGATACCAAATGCCGTACCTTCCTTTTCTTACTTTAGATTCTTTAGCAAAATACAGGCCTATCAGAGCACAGAATATCGACAGCTGCTAACAGATGAATTACTGCAGCTTAATGATTTACCACTACCCAAATTATCTATAATAATCAAGTATATGCTCTTTGCCTTCTGTAACTGAGATAAAGKATATGAGCCTTAATGCCTATAACAAAGATCTCAATGTCAGTGATCAATATTTTTTCCTCATTCCAGTTTATTACTGCAATCATTGCAAAAGAAAATAGAGGACTATCAGAAATATTAAGAAATATAAACAGAACATAAAAGCAGCACCTGACTCTTTTCAGTCACAGTAATATTTTACCTGAGTAGAAGTTGGAGATTTTCCATGGCACAGTCCTAACAAGCTTCCCATTTTCAGTTCTGCTTCCTTGACAGTATAATCCTCTGGCACTTATGGGAAGAGAAAATAAGGAAAACATCATATAAAAGCTACTTCCCGAAAATAAAATATCCATTTATTTGGCTGCTCTTTAGAGTAATARAAGTATTCAGTGGCATTCAGAGAACTGCACTTCCAGTGTTTTCACTACATCAGCRAGGCCATTTGTAGAATAAAAGCTCATTCCCTGCCTCTCACCTATGAGTTACAGAATAATTTTGGTTGGAAAAGATGTCTGTAGGTTGAAAAGACCTSGTCCAAACCACTGCTCAAAGCAAGACTAGCTCAGGTTAACTGGGCTTGTTCATGGCTTTTTCCAGTCAAGCTCTGAAGATCTCTATGGAGGGAATTTCCATATGGACCCGCTCCACGGGACCACGTTCTAGTGACTGACCATTCCTCCTGTGAACTCCCCTMTATGCAGCTGGAATTTCCCTTGGAATTTCCTCTCGACTCCGCTCCTTTTAGTTTTCCGCTGCTTCTTCAGGGAGATGAAGATTAGATATCCCTAAGCTTTCTCTTTTCTCATGGACCAAATTCATCTTTCCTCCCACTTCATRGGCTCCAGATCCCCCAAAATTCCCAAGTGCTTTTCTTTGGATTGGCCCAGTTTTTAAGGGCTTTTTGATAGCTTTTTGTTTGTTTGTTTTGATTGTTTTCCCTCTCATAATAAGGAGCCTCAAAGTAGATACTCTAACCCAGATGCAGCATGACAGGTACTGAAGGGAAGGGAATTAATCTCTCTCTTTGGCCTCCTGACTGTGTTCTTACTAATGCAGCATGCTAGTAAAGTAGTAAAACAAAAAAAAAAAACCAAAAAAAATACAGAAAACATTTTTCAGCAACACAAAGCTGAAGGATTCTGTTTGTCCCTGAAGGCACAAAAGTGCTAAAACTACTGGCTTTGCATCAGTGTAGTTAGTAAGTAGTAAAGCTGGAAGAAAAAAAAAAAAAAAGTACTTCAGTTAAGCAAGGAAATTAGAGTACATTTGTGTGTCTCCCAGGACATGATGGAGACAAGGAGAAAAGGTTGAAGTCTCCAAAGTTAACTTCTCAGGAAGTGATACAATAAATAAATAAGTTTTACCTGGAGAGAGAAGTTTCCCATTTCCACTAACAGGTCTGAGGCAGCTGTTATTTGCTGTAACAAGAGGGACAAGGAGGACAGAGTTAGATGTATTAACTATAATGCAAGTCACAAGATATTTGACTTAAAGGTTTAGACAGGTAACATCTGAAATTAATGACAGCTGCAGCTGTCATTTTTTTATTTAAAAAGCTTCATTCTGAAGGTGTTACATAAGAAGCACAGCTGGAAATTGTTTTCTAGAGATCTGATGAACTGTCTTAGTTTTGGGGCTTTTTTAAAAATCCTTTCCAAGAAAGGATACTTTCTTTTTGAAGGAAGCCATTAGCTACAATTGATAAAATGCTATAAAATTGGCTATAAAATGCTATAAAATATCAACAGATGTAAAGGAATTAATACAAAATTCAAAGAAGAAAATAGAATAAAGAGAATTAAGACAAAAAAATCAGTTTGCGGTGTAATATTACAATAAAATGAGGATTACTCCAACTGATAAAACAGATTCTGAAAAACTAGTATCACAGAATGGTTAAGGGAAGGGACCTCTAGAAGATGAATATAAAGGCTTCATAAAACATGTATTTTAAACAGGGCTTCCAATTTATTTTTTAAGCTAGGGAAAATATTTTATTAAAATTCATGTTATTTATGAATTTTAGATCAGGTACATCCTGTCTTCTTCAACACTTCATAGCATTGAATTTTGTTTCAAATACTCTCATTAATCAGGAAGTCAGCTAGCAAATTCTAACAACATTATCACGTGTAAAATAAAAGCATTCGAGCACTTACCTAGCTCTTCCTCTAGCTGAAGCTCCTGTATTGCTTTCATTTTTATATCTGACATCACCTAAAAGCAAGGAATATTGAAATCTCTAATGAAAAATGCCAAGACCACAGCTGCTGTTCAAATTCCAAACAATAAAACTTCACTTGAACTTGTCTACTAGTCATGTTCTTACTAATGCTAACAATTATACAGATATAATAATTTCTTTAATATAATTGTATTAACTATAACTTTTTTAATGTTATTCAAAGAAAAAAGTAATATTTAATTTTGAGATTTAGCAKGAAATTAACATTTCACAATTATTCAATCTAACGTGCAGTTCATGTAACATGAAATTATTTTTTAAAAAGAATTAGAAAAGGTACCAGAAAAATCTCTTGAGAAATACTTATTCAGAAAATTAGGAGGGTGGGAATCAATCCTCAGGAAAAAAATATTTTTGATTTCTATACAAAATAGRTTATTTGTTAAAACAACTTTAAAAAGATTTAGCTTATAAAAAACAAAAATCACAATAAAAGCAAAATGGAATGAACAAAGATGAATTACACAGATTCTGTTACATACTACGACTTTGTAAAATATTTTAAATTACAGTACAATATTTTCTTTTAGAAAATAAGAAYATCCGAATGTGAAAAGCATTTCAGACTGAAAAACACTGACATAGGCCACACTGTTTTAGGTTACCACCATTACATTCTTTTTATCGAGCAAAGTAATCCCTGTTTTAACTTCAGTCATAAAATCCTATAATCTATTCTGCCGACTGCCTGTAGAAATTCTAACTTGGAGTTCCACACTACCTTCTCAGAGGAGAGCTTGCACCCTGAGGCTACAACCAGTCCTTGAAAACGCCAAAAAGCAAAATTGCTATTTTGCTTGTGTACAGACAAAATCACACTTTTAGTATTTGGCCAAACGCACTGGCCAAACAGTTTAGAGAAAACGTGCTAGTTCTCTGAACAATCGGATTTCTTACTGTTT
This sequence comes from Nothoprocta perdicaria, assembly GCF_003342845.1. Classification (NCBI taxonomy): domain Eukaryota; kingdom Metazoa; phylum Chordata; class Aves; order Tinamiformes; family Tinamidae; genus Nothoprocta; species Nothoprocta perdicaria. Next base: position 1,908,651 of record NW_020454450.1, read on the forward strand.
CAATAGTGGCAGTAATTTTAACTTGTTTCTCTTCAGGATCCGTTCCGCAGAAGTTTTTAACTTGGAGCCAGCTGATGTCATATGTAAAAGCAGTTAAATTACCATTTGATATGTTCACCAAGCTATAAGAAAAAACAGTGCAAAAATAGACATGAACAAATTTAATAAACACAAGAAAATTGCATGCACTACAAGGGCTAGATTACTAAAGCTGTCATATAAATCGGTAACATCTAGGTGGCTAATAGTCATGCATGTACCAGARGAACAGCCCGAGGCTCAGGGACCTCAGGGCTAGTAACTAATACAGCATCTATTCTTTGGTAACTGGTTTCCAATATGACTTGAGCTTCTGAAGGCACTTCAGATTTTAAGTCACTTTCTGAGGTGGCATTTAAGGATTTTGGAAAAAAAATCTATTCAGAAAGCATACCAAGTCATGACTAAAATTTGATATCTTTTGTTTATCTGCAACCACATACAAACTCAGAAAGAGTTTTTGGTGAATTCATTTACTGTTTTCATGACTATTTTGACTAGGATGTAACAAACACATTTATGTAACGCACATATCTCTGTGTCTCTACAAACGGGAACCCAACTTCAGTGCTACARTCTGAGAAGTGACTGACCACTTGCTTAGTCTCCCCAAGAGCCTGAGATTCAACTGGGAGATTTGACAGCGCTGTGTGCTGCGAGAGCTGCCTGCTGTTGTTGTGATGCTGCTCAATTCTCTTTCCTCCTAGTCTCTTGTAAAGCCTCACAACTCAAATTCAAGATACTCCAAAAACATGCAAGCACACTGGCCACAAGTTGCCCTCACTAGATTTTTCCCATTACAGYGCAAGTCAAGAAGATGCAACTCCACTCTTCAACAGCAAATAAACATGTAAATACTTAACCCAAAATCTTAAATGTTTACCTTGAGTAAAGTGTTCATAAAATCACAATCAGGTAAGAAATAAATCTAGCATAATTTTGAGCGGATTTTGTCACAACTGCTTTTTTCTTAATTACATTCATAGTAAGAATGGTTACCTTTGGTCATGGCTGTCTAAAACTAGTATTGAGCATCCATCTGTGAGACCAACTCTTTTGACCGTCTCCTTCATATCTTCTTCAGGAAGCACCTCCCAGTTCTTGGCATCTTTACCAAACCCAGAACCGTTCTTTAGGATGATTCCTCCTGATGGTGCTAAGGCTCTGCGCAGAGCACCCAGTTCCGTGCTGCATGGGAAGATGTGTTGGGACTCTGTGAAGTGCTGACCTTTCCCTCCTTCGTTGTACTCTGCTAAACGAAGGACGTTTACGATCACTGGTTCATGATCCGGGCCGGTCAACACCTCTGTACCACCAACCTGTAGCAAAGAACATCAGGATTTATGCAGTGCTGACCAGTAATAACGTTTTGTACGTTGTGTAAGAAAAGACTGCATTGAAATAAATTACAAGATTAAGATCACTGAAACAAAGAGACATGGTCTCTCTGAAATTTAACCTGGGCAAAGAATACAGTTTCTCGTCAGAGAATCACAGAATGGTTGAGGTTGGAAGGGACTTCCATAGATCATCTAGCCCAACCCTCTGGACTAGGGTTGGGGACCCAGGGTTGGGGACTAGGGACCCAGAGCACATGGCACAGGGTCTCATCCAGGCAGGTTTGGAAGATCTCCAGAGATGGAGATTCCACAACCTTTCCAGGCAGCCTGTTCCAAGGCAATTTGACCATGAAGGCTGCTGAAATAGTCAAGACCATACCAAAAGTAAGACACAGACAAGAAAAGTCTGTTGCTGGATGCATCTTTCCTTTTGATATATTGCAGGAAAAGAGAAATGCATGATTTACAACAAAAAGATTGTTAAAGCAGTATTCTACCCAACTACAGAGACCGAGGGCAATCTTCTGCAGCTGCCACATAATCATTAAGACAGGTAGCTGAAGTTGAACAGAAGCCTTGATATTAGAACAGTCTGAAAAGGGAGCACAGTATTTCAGGGAGACCATATATAAAATAAGTTAGTGACAGGTGTAGTTTTGTATGTAGAACAATTTGCTAGAGAGAATAAGCTTTTGTTACTGCATTGCTATTGCCTATTCTCCTTTCAGGGGCACCAGATGTTTTGAAAAATCTATCCCAATGAAACTGGCATCATGTAACTATCAATCTGACCATACCACCATGTTCCACATGGTATCATCCTATCTGTAATTCTATCAAGTAACACACTGAATAGCACACACAAGACAGAGTGACAACATGCAAAGAGTACTCTAGAGAAGGCTGAAGTGGCAAATGTTAGCATGTCAACAGCACATCTTCAGAACAGATTAAATTTCCCCAGAAGTGTGTGTGGTAATTGCATCTTTTCTCCTCAGAACTGACAAGGAGAGAGGGTATTTGGTTCTGTTACCTCTTTCCCATTCCACACAAAGATGTCTGCTCCATCATCCAGTCCAACGCTCTCCAGCGTCAGTTCGTCTCCTAAAAAGGACAAATTATCAAGTTCTGCCCCCTCTTCAAAATAAACAAGGAGGGTCACTCGGTCAACTAAAATACACTGGCACATTCTACTTTGGCTCCAAGTCCATTAGTACAAACGTTGCCATGCCATCAGCATTTGCAGGGATTAAAGAATTAGGGTTCACTCATATATCAAGACACACAAAAAAAAAAAAAAAAAAAAAAAAAAAAAAAAANNNNGCTTTTAGCTGTCACACTGGGTAAAGAGGCCCAGCACAAAGGACCACCTATTCAAATTCTCTAGAAAAAAGGGAGGCCAAAGATACCACTCGAAAAATATGTTCGGTCAAGAACAAGAAAGTATGTTCGGTCTAGGTAACAGCTAAACAGTGTTATCAAACTTAATAAAAATATTTAACTCACATAATATACTTTAAGTCTAGTTTTTGAAATATTCATGCCTACACTGACATTTCTTTCACCTTCCTACTATAAGTCAGAGCTTTTTTTTTTTTTTTTTTTTTTTTTTTTTAAACATCAGTGTCATGGCTTATGTTCTGTCAGAATCCTAATTCACAAATAGCTTAATGACATTGGATTTGCAAGGAAGCTTATTGAGGACCAAAGATTGTTCAGTAACACCCTCCAAAATGCTTATACAGAAAAATCCCCTATGTCTGCAATGTATACAGCATATAAATAGCATAATCTCACCATCAAGTGAGTGGTAAAGATGTAGTCCTGCTGGTAAAGGTTTAGCCATACTGAGAATCAGGTCTCCTTCCCAGGATTCCAACACCTAATTGGCAAGAATAGAAATAAAGAAAACACCAGCACACAGTAACTCATACTACTCAAAATTACAGCTTTGCTGAAAGTCATTACAACCTAAAATTTTTACATGTCACTGCTATTTACTTCAACAAAGCTAGCATTTTGGGAAAACATTAAACGAGCATTTAACTATCTCAAACTCAAGTGTTTCATACTAGACACCRGCTAGAGAATTACACTTCTAGGGGACATTTACCAAAGGTTGCAAGGTATACARAAAAGCAAACAAAGTTTCCAAAAAACAGGTAAACAGGTGAACTTTGGTCCAGATGCCTATGAAAAAGCATTTCACAAATTCRGCATCTGTACTTAAACCAAAGGCTATGACTCCTTTTCTTTGCAACTTCCATGTAGCTTACTAGAGAATAAACGAAAGTTCGTTTCAACATTCAACAACATTCAATACTTGAACTATAAGATTTCTTTAGTTTTTTTATTTTTACACTAATTAACTCCAAGAATTTCTGGTTGAGATCAGTGAAGCTCCTTGCAAGTASAAAGGCAAAACTGTCACAGACTCCCATGTTAACAAGTTTAGAACTTTGCAGAGTGGCAACCTTTGCCCGAGTACATGCTTCCCAAACACAAAATAGTTTACTTACACCAGCTTTAAAGTCCACAAAATTAAAGCTTCATTAGTTTTGTGGCTTCTTCAGTCTTTCAAGGGTCAGTCTCAGKGCAAAGCTTCTCTCTGTGCAAAGCTATATAAGTTGTCAGCCTCCTTAAGTTTTATTTAYGGTTCAAAAAGTTTCATTGAGCTTCAAAACTCTGGCAGAAGTGTAGTTATTAAGGCTATTGCAGTGCAGGTGAAAGAGAAGTGTGCATGTATCACTTAATACAGTAAATACCTGGAATACTGATTGTCGCAGGTCTCCCAGAGTTTTTCTTCTGTCAATAGTCAGATCCACAATACTCTCTTTCCAAGTAAGGGAAGGATGCAAAGCCCCATTTTGAAATTTGTAACAAGAGCTCAAATGCAGATGTAGGTCAATGCCATGGTTTGCTGAGTCCCATTCAGCCCTGAGAAAGAACAACACAATAACAAGCTGCTGCACTGAAGACTGACAAACTGCTAACCTATTTCAGGGAAGCTTCTGTGCAACCACTCCAGAAATGATACCCAGTAATATTAATCCCATAGTAAAATTCACTGTCATATCCCTTTCTCCCTCAGTGGTTATGAAAAGAAGCATTCAAAGATGCCAACAATTTACAAAATTTACCACACAGCACTAGCTAAGACAACCTTCACACACACACACACACACACACACACACACACACACACACACACTCTGTATTGTTATAGTGCTTGCTTCTACAATACCTCTCTAAACAGGGCAATATAACTAATCTTTGGAATTTGTGACATTTTTTTCCAGCTATGTACCAGATCACTATTCCAAAGAATGCAGAGACAATGTACACACAAAAGAAACTATATGGAAAGCGAATCAGGAAAGAAACAGCCATGCATTCCTCCTTTATACCTGCATCCAGTCTCATCTGCAAGATGTTAAACGTAATGGCATCAACAGAATAAGGGAGCAAAATGTGCACAGCAAACAGGTAGCACAGAAGATACCCATGGCTTTCATGTGTCTAACTTCTGTATCTTTACTGTGAATCTCTCATCACTGAGGGTAAATGGAGGTTAAAAAGGCAGGTTATGAGTGATAAAATCATCAGAATCCCATAGCTTACTGAAAGCTYTGGAGGTTATAGAGAAATGTCCTTAATTTGCTTTACATTTTTCCAAAACTTTTCAAGATTTTTGTGAAATATTATTGAAAAGAATTTTAATTATGTTTGAATTGCTTTAGGTACTCGTAACATTTGTCTTAAGCAGGATTTTGATATGTAGAAGGTACACACAGTCAAACTGTAAGGTATCTTGCCATGTATTCCCCTGAATAGATAAGGGGGGGACTAATAGATAAGGGGGAGGACTAAGCAGGACTTGCTCCTGCACTAAGCAGGAGCAAGGTGAGGGTAAAGAGTGATTTGGAGATCTTCAAAACCCACCTGGATGCCACCCTGTGCCCCATGCTCTATATGCCCCTGCTTGAGCAGAGGGGAAGGACTAGATGATCTCCAGAGATCCCTTCCAACCTGTGATTCTGCGATCACATCTGCATGGTTCTCATCACAAGCAAAGTTCCACCCATTAGCTCTTTCCTCCATGTTTCTGGCAAAGGAGACCATTTACCTGTTGTTTCACAGTGGGTCAAATCCTTCCCCCTTTTGAATTCTCCCTACAAAGATCATTAAGAKAACATTCTCCTTCCAGAACTGCATTCATTTTCATATAAACGTGGTACAATTTGAAGCTGTAAGGATGTCCGCTCTGAAGTTCTGGAAAATGCTCATTTGGGGAAAATGTGAGCTAAAAGTCCAGCAAGAGAGTGTCCAAACACAGAAATCTCTACAGCTGGGACACTGAGCTACTCATTTTATTGGCTGAACACTACGAACCTATTGGCTGAACCTACTAAATGACTTCCTTCCACCTAAAATCTCTTTAGGGAACTGCAGACTAGTAATTTTTAAGATATTAGCRCAGCTAAATTAACATACCTCTTTTTTTGCAGCTCAGTATTAGCAGCAGTCATTTCATTCAAAAGGTGTTCAGGAATTCGGTACTTTGGATTTCCTCGAGCTGCAACACATAATATAGGTTAGTCTCAGCTGCAAAAAACACGCTTTGGCAAAGAGAGTGATCAAGATGAGATGTTACAGTAGGGTTACCTAGAAATTCTGATTATGGTTATTCTGAGCAATAACATCTTTTTACAGTACCAAGGATAAATTGCAAGATGACACACACAAAAAAAGTTCTTTAACCTGTTTCTACCAGCTTTTTCTTAAGGGAACAAGAAACATGAATGTTGTCAGCAACAATTGTTATTTGCTGGCATTTGATAAGAGTATTGGAAAGACAGTCTGCGTCACCTATAGCCAGTAAACTGAGTGCTGCCTCTGTAGAGGTAACCTTTTTATCTCCGACTAACCCGTTTACCCTTTCTAATCAACCCCTTTTTCACTGACCACAAGACAGACAACTATCTTCCATACTCAGAAAGGACACAAATGCCCAGCTGGCTGCATTCTCCAAAACAAGTGTCAATAAAGATGAATTTTTTACCTTCTGGTGGTCTTTTCAATTGAGATTTTCGATAAAAGAGCATGTAGGCACTCTCTTTACCCTGAAATTGTTTCTCAATATCCTTCTCCTTAATTGGCTGGACTTTTGAATCATTCAGATCAAACCAATGGCAATCAGCAGAAGTATCCCTTAGCACTGTAGGTGCTTTTTCTAAATTCCAGTGGACATCATTCTTCTGAGGAGAGCTTTGCAAACCTTGTCCTTTAGAATCCGACTTAAACGGGAGCTTATGATACTTTTCCTTAAGACCAACCTTATTTTCACCAGGACTGAACTGAAATATCTGGGGATGATTCTGCAAAAACTAAAAAGAAAGCAAGGATAAGGTGAAGAAAGAGCTTTCTAGGACTGGAAAATATCCAGCATTAAACACAGCAGATTGCATTAGCTACCTCATGGGATTTGTCCTCAAGTTCATATGCAAAGCCCTGCCCTTCCAACCTCTTTGTCTTTGGAAAACTTGTTTTTATGATGTTTCTTTATGTATTTCCTCAATTTGACACAGGAAAAATTAATTCCTTCCCCCATCAAATTCTCCRCATGAGATTTTTCACGTGCAGTTTCAGGTTTTCCTTTGTGCGTAACTGAAAACTAACATGCAGGAAACAGTGAATTTATTGGTTTCAGTCTACCTGCATTACGAAGAAATCAGACCAAGTTAATGATACTGGCTCACTTGAAATACTGATACCTTTTAAACACCTGAAAAGTGCCCACTTTCTGCTCTCTGAAAGGAAACCTAGGAAACAGATGTTCTAAAGGCAAATAAAAAGCTTCTCCTTTATTAGACACACAGGAGAATATCACCACAGAATCACAGAACAGTTGAGATTGGAAGGAACCATAGGAGATGATCTAGTCCAACTGCTCCACACAAGCARGGGCACCTTGAGCATGTAGCACATGATTGTGCTAACATACTTGTAACTAACATCCTTATAATAGATTACAAAATGTAATGTAAAAGAAAAACAAACATACAGGTAGATTACCTTTCTAAATGCCCCATATTGTTTTCGGTATTTCTTGTTCCAGGATATCCCTTTTTTCTCCAATAATTTCTGCCCTAACTGATCAATGGGCATTTGTTTAGATTCTTCCTACGGAGACAGAGAAATTAAAAACTGGGAAGATGAAAAGAATGGCTACAAATGTCAAGAGATCACCTGCAAAAAACCCAACTCTGAAGKGCAAAAATCATTCCTGTTTAATACGTCAATCTAACATAACCTTTTGCAACAGCTTAGCTAAGCTACTTAAAACTCAACTTACTCAAAAAATGGCCTTTTTTTGATATGAATGAGACATTTTAAGTAGTGAAGTCAACTTAAGAGTTTTATATGCTTCAAATAAGTTCAGAAGAATTCTGTGTTCAACCTGCCCATTCCTACACACTTCAACCCCTTCTTTTAGGTTCACTAACATCAAAATCAAAGCAATAAACTCTTTACATACCATACCTCTGATAAAATCCCTTTCAACACTGCCAGTGGGTTGTCTACTTCTTTATCATTTTYTGTATCTCTTAAAACTTTATCTTCAACCATATTATCTTCTTCTTCCTGTATAAGGAAAAACAGCAGAATTCTCAAACTCCTTTGTTTCAAGTACACCTAGCAGTTTTCTTTACAATTCACAAATGAGAAGAAATCCAAGCAGATGCTATCGAGCAAGCTGTGCATAACAYTTCACACAGGTGGTTCCTTAGGGAGACGACTTCTATACTACAGTTGCATGTCAAAGTATCTGCCCAGCCACTGTACTTGGCAGAAAGTTGGCTGCAGAAAGACAAGATTTCCTGATAATTTGCCTCTGCTGCCTACTCCAGCCTGCATATTGTCATAAGAAAATTATTTAGAATCAATTTCCTCCAGTTGAAAATGCCTTTTTTTTTTTTAATGCAAACAGCTAAACTGTGTCCATCCAAATTAATCTGTTGGCAAACAATCATATTGAGAATGAAGAGAGTCCAACAATGTGAGCTAGTTTGGCAGTCCAGCAATTTAGAATGGGCCACAAAGAGTAAGAAAAATAAGCTTTTACTACTTACTTGTAATTGCCAGTTCCCTAATCCATCCACATCTCTGATATAAGCATGATAGTGTCCTCCATAGCAGCCACCTTTGTGTATAATAACAGAGAAGAGCTCATACATATACTCTGAATCATCCAATTCAGCCTTTAAAAAACAAGGAGGAGATTAGTATGAAAAAAATACATTAATAAAATCCGCAAGTCTTTCACACAAGGAGAGCTCGACATCCACAGCATAGCTGCTGGTATTTCTCTGTGCCTGTTTGCAGAGGTGGAGATTAAAGTAGGAAGACTAGCACAGCAAAACACAGATAACGACATTTTGGCTTTAAATAACARGCTTACTAAGCAGCTTTTTAAGCATCATTTTGATCAACATTGAAAATTCATATATGTTTCAAAAAAAACAAAACATAATATTTACTAACATTATAACTGATAGAAGARTCTAACTTGTGGGTTCATAAGTTTATTTTGTTTAAAATAGAGAAAATAAACAATGTATTTATTTACATAAACCCACTAGAAAATGACTTCCTCAAACACAGATAATGAGAAAATTACAAGCTTGCACTGGAAGATGCCAGTAAGAAAAAATTTCCTTTTCAGTAATAATGTGTCTAATAAGTATATTCTTTATTAATTTCCAGGATCAAAATTGGCATCAGGCAATAGTATAGTTAATATTCAAATATACATAGACATACATATGCACAGGAACACACAGATAAATTCCTAAAAAGCACAATAGTCGCAGGTATTCACAATATACACAGCTAAATTTATACATGGTATAAGATTAACGAAAAATAAACTCAATTTCAATTTTCAGAGGATAAATCTTTCTTTCAAGTAAACGCCAGATTAAGCTTTAGGTCCTTATTGTCTTTCCCCCTTGTATCACTACAAGGTACTTTCAACTTTGCTGAAAAGTACTGTTTGGAAACATTTTGGAAAAAAAAAAAACAGGAATTAGGGACAGGGGAGAACCTGTGATATCTGACCAATACCTTGCTTGGACAAAATGCAAAATGAAAARTAGTTTGTCCTTGAGATATCCATTCCTTGCCAAGTATACAGAAATTTGAATAAACGTAGCAGTACAAACCTGCTCACAGAAAGGCCTCAGATTTATCTGGTTAGGGAATGTATAGCAACTAGTTTCCTTGTATCTTTCACACTTCTCAAAGTCAAAGTTGAATCTCAGCAGAGAAATGGTGAGAAAGGGAGGCAACTTACGTAGCTTAGCTGACTGTAAAATAATAAAAATAAAAAAAAGTTATAAGTACACAATTATAAAGATTAGCGTTTCACCAMACTACGGTCTAACAGAGTATGGTATTTTCTAGGAAAGCTTTGTTACAACGGGGGAGGCATGACTAAAAATGCCAAAAAAGTCCCACACTTCCTCTTTGCCCAATGTCCAAGGAAGACACTGCTGAAATTTCAAGCAGCACTTTTTTTCTTTGCCCCATGAATATATGCATATATATATATATGTGTGTGTGTATGTGTGTGTGCGTGTATATATATATTTATATATAGCATATGCAACAATGTCTTAATACCTCTGGGGTTACACTTTCCTGCAAAGCCATGTTAGCACGGCTCTGAAGAACATCAGCAGAAGCAAGAAGCCACTGTGGTGTATTAAGAGCTTCATGGCTGCTTAAAGAAAAAGGTCTTGATTCAAGCCTGATAGTGATGATAAATGAATAGTAAATCACACCTAGCTGGGAAGCATCGGTGTATCCCAGAAAAGCTGCAGAAAGGTGAGAATACACAAGCAAAGATTTGAATCTTCCCTCATTTATGGGAGTTAATAACCCCCAGGGGAGGGAATGCAAGATCACCTAATTCATTAAGGTAAGAGCACACATTCAGATATAACAACTTGGTGTGTGCAAAGTGAAACCAGATACCCTCTGAATGCAGGAGCAGAACCAAGGACAGTGCCCTTGAACCCTCCCAATGTCTCCATACAATTGCCCACTTGCAGAGCCGAAGAGACACTACCCTACGATGAACGCCCGTATAGCTTAAAAATCCCCTTGAATTAGGTATTTCCTCTGTGCCCACTGTAAAGTGCTTAGTGCTTCGTGGCATGAAGGTCTTTGCACGTTCTTCCAACTTCAGAGCTATAATCACTGTGATTTACTAGGAGAGAATGGCATGTACCAACATGGGTCAGGTTGATCACAGGGCACCTTTCCCTTTGAAAGGTGCTAGGTGTCCATAAATGTTTACAGCTTTATCCAAATTCCTTCCTAAAGCTGGGACAAACCAGCCTGCACTCCGCATGCTGTCAGTGCTGCCCTCACAGCTGTCACGCTGGGATGGGATCACGCACATCGTGCCTGTGGTAGCAGGGGGCCCAAGGCAGCAATCACACTATCCTCAACTCCCCTCTATTCTGCAGCCCTAAAGCACAGTGCCCCTCAGCCGAGGTTGTCCTTGTCTCACCCCGGCCTTCCCGAGCCACATGGTTCCTGCTGTTCTACTGTGTCGATGACCAGGTTGGAGAGGTAAGGGACCGTACCCTGCACACCCTTGAACCCAGCAAATGTTAACTCGTAAATAAAACTTTTGCCAGATAACCAAGCGAACTGATACATTGGAAGGGTTCATGAATTCCTCCAAGGCACTGATACACCTCCTGCATCCTGACCCTGCCTTTGCACCATCTCCCTTCCTCATTGYAAGATTGGGACTATGCCCATTCTCATACATATAAAATCATTTGCACATGCAAAAGAAAAAAAATCCACGCTGTTGTGGACTGGGCAGAACATTTTACTGGAAATGGTTACCTACCTCATCTTACTCTTAACAGAAAATGGTTGAGGTAATCAGGAAAAGTTAATCAAAAGTTAATACTAAAAATGAGCGCAGAAACTAAACAATATTTGGTATCATTTGGGGAAAAAAATGAATTAAGGTATTTTCACCTACAGCTCTAGTACAGCTTTTACCAGACTGTACCTCCTAGGACCTAGCCAGGGAAACAAGATCTCAGAAGAAAAGTCTTTAATCAGATCTATGGGTTAAGGCAGGGAACCAGAGCAGATGGAAGAGTGCTCCACGTCTGGATGTTCCTGCACACCTGAGGATCACTCTTAAAAGTCAGCACAGGCTCAACATTCACACTGCTTCGCAGTAACACACTGAAGAACACCAGTGACCCCACAAAGGATCAGGTCACTGCAGGTAGCCTTCCAGATCAGCAAGAAAAACAATCACTGCYGGCTCTCAGCCATATTAAACACACATGGAGTGTAAACAGAAAATCATTAACTAGAAGATAATGAGAAAGAGGGTCAACTCAGCAAATACATTGATAGACTTTCTTCAAAAGCATCTTCTAGCTGCAGTCGTAAGACTCACATTCAGCATTCTGACCACAGGGAAACTACTCTTCTGCCTATATTTTTCTCTTCCTCGTTCCTGCCCTTTCAGATGAAGGGCAAGCCCTGGCAGTGGCCATTCACGGGAGCTACTGGTTTAGCAAGGGACAAGTAGCAGAGACTCTCATCCAGAGAAGATATGAAGCAGTGTTGGTGAGTTGGTAAATGGCAATGAGTATGGCAATGGCAATACAAGTATACACCACAAGAACACACACACTGCCTTAGATATCGAGGGGTTCCTTACATAAATATATTCACCTGAAATTTCTACCTTCCCATTAAATGCTTTAGCACTATATAAACAGCTCTATAGCTACTTCTGTGTGTTATTTTCTCATTGCATAAGAGCCTGTTCAGCCACAGGCAAATGACATAGTACCCAAATGAAYAGATTCCATTTCTGTGTGGAATGACAGATAGTAACTACTTTTCACTCTCATTCATCTCCTTCACAAGATGTTCCCCATGTGGTTTTATCTGCTGCACGAGGGCTTTGTGTCCTCACTTATCTTTTAGCTTTAGGTCTGAAATGCCCCAAGCCAGGTACATCAAAGGTATGAGAAACAGGCAGGAACTACATGGTAACTACATCTCATCCTCTCTACCACTGACTAGATTAAAGACTACAACATCAAGTCAAGAAATCAGTCACATTAACTTTTTTTGACATGGCTACCACAGTTTTAAAAACAGGGAAGTTGCTGACTTCCTCTTATATGCTATCTGATTAGAGATAAAAATTTTCTCATATTGTAGGTACAGGACAGACACACCAACATAAACTGAGCTCCTACCTAATACGAAACTGAATAGAGGGAATCACCCAACACATTACCTTTGAGGCTTCAACAAGCTTATCACAGGCTCCACATCGATACAAGTTATCATTTTCAAAGTATTCTTCTTCCACATACATATTCCATAGTGCCTCCTCCAAGCCAGCTACACCTTTCACAGCCACAGTTAAATCTAAGAAATCTTCCTACACAGAAGTACAACAACAGCAAGAATATAATGTAATAATTAATGCAAGTTAATGGTACATTAAAAATATATTCCTCACATCCACTGCAATTCATGGAATCACTTATTTTGCTTTCACCATTAACAGGCCAAAACACATATCCACAGAATGGGAATTAAGTCATTCTTATTTTCTTTTGTAAGCAAGATTTTTTTTTTATTAGAAAGAGCAGAGGGCAAAAAGGTGAAAAGACAGGTTTCACTGGTGTTACCTCACTGCTCAGCCCTCTGCTAAATGCATCTACTAAAAGCAACACTTTGCAGCTCAGAGGATGCAGTAATAGCTTCCCCACTCTGCTCACCCATGAGTCACTTCACCCATCCTGATGTAGGTGGTTTAGAAAATGCCAGCCAACATGCAKAATTTTCACACTTAAGTCTGAACTGCCCTACCCATATATCAAACCTAGCTTAAACACTAGGTAGAACATTGAAATACATTGAAATACAAAAATGTACTGGATTTCTGTTCTAAATTGGAGTTAGCCAACAAAAATCCCCACATTTAAGCCAAGAGAAAACATCTTCAAAGGCTGAATAGGTTCTGATGAAAAAAATAGAAAATGGACTTTACCTGCCTCTCACTGACATTTTTACATTCTTTGCAGACAATCTGATTGACAACAATCCCATGGTATAACCGGTTAATAATGTCATGACCTGAAGTCCCAACAAGTGAAGTTTCGAAAGCACTAAACAGAATCCGATTTAATTCCTGCACATCGTGCTGCCTCATTTCCTGCACGACAAAAAGCAAACTTGAAGGAAGGAAAAAAAAAAAGGTATCATTTGCTTTGATTATTTTTCTGCCTGACCTCTTCAAAACAACATAATGTGTGGCAAAGAGTTGCCTCAATGCTAACCCATGTAATTAGTGCCATTAGAGACATTTACTATTATTTGTCATTCTTAATTTAGCTATGCTTYTTCTGCTACAGGTATATAAAATATAATTCATATGAGATATTTGAGCATGTTGCCACTAAAACAAAGTTACAGAGGTCACTAATTTTAAAGGAAAAACTTTTCTCTCTGTTGCTTACTGGAAACAATTGACATGTACTTCATGTCGAGGTGCAAACAGCAATAGCTGACTCAATTAAAAAGCTACCTCCACAACTGAAAATRTGGCAATTCTTGGAGTGACAGACTTTAAAAACACTTCCTCTGCTCAGGACAAAGTTTTTCAATGATGGGGTCTGAGCTGGGGAATTGTACCTCATTGCTTTTCCACCCAAAGCTTTCAGTAAGGTCTGTTGTAGATGCTGCCTGCTGGTCTAGGAGCAGGAGCTGAGCAAATAACCGTTGAAGCTGTAATGGTATTATTCGAACCTGGGTGTAAGAAAAAAAATACCCATCAGATCRGAAAGTCATTTTAAACTAGTCATCTAAATAAACTGCAATAAAATTTAGTGCAAAAGTTATAATAAACAACCACTGCCYATGGCTTTTATATTCACCTTCCAGCTCTATAAAACACCAATCAAGCCTGATTCCCAAAATCTACCATCTTACCTAGTTACCTAATACAGCTAAGGAACATAAGTTCTTAACAAAGTCAAATGGATTAAAATTAAATCACTACTGTTGTATAGAACAAGCTTTTTATGTTTCTCATAATGCTAAATCCTAAGAATCCAACCATAAGACATATAGATTTATCAGGATTTATTGCTTTTTGAGGAGGGATTGGACACTGTAGTGTGAAGAGATGGGAAAGAGAAGGGTTAATGTCAACAAGTTCGATCAGCAGTCTATTTTTATCTTTGATTTACAAAAGAAAAACAATTTCCTAAGCAGCTTATTTTGTCACTTTAACCCAAGAGATAAATAATTAATTTCTGTAGTCAACATGAATAAGCACTTTTTAAGCAAAGATCAAATTCCAGTCCTGTGATATCTTGCCCACAGGTGGGCTGCTAAATCTTCAAAGAGCCTCACTGCAGGTAATCAGGCTGCACACTGGTGTTCAGTGTTTTTACTGATAACAAGCAAGTCATAGTACATACAGCAGAGAGAAAAATAGATAAGCACTGGGCAGATATCCCCTTTGTTCCTATACCATGTGAATGCAAGGACTTGGCTATCAAATTCAACAGGAAAAGGCTCAACATCTTCTACAGTAAAAGTTATGGTACTGAAAACTTGCATCTTCATGCAAAATAAAGCATCTGCCAACAAAATTTTCTTTCAGAATAAATATTAGATTTTTATTCTCATAAGAAGCTTCATGTGAAGCAAAATAATATCTTTCTGAATCAACATACAACAGATACTAAGTAAACAAAATTAACACCTTTGCCTCTGGTTTATTGATATCATCCAAAGTCCCAAGTTCTTCAGGTCCTAGAGAGAACAGTGCCTCTGCAATTAAAACAAAAAAAAATGCCATCAAATAGTATTAAAATCTTTTTTTTTTCTTTAAGGGATTTAAATTACCATGGCAGCCACAAATGCATTTTAACAAACTAAAATTCTAAACAATGTTTCTAAACATCATTTATGCCACAAAACTATTTCAAGTTAACAATGAAGTAYAATCAAACAGCAAGGATTTAGGCAGCAAGCTATTTACTTTTTCAGATATTGTAATGATTGTATTTAAAAATGAATGATATATTACGGACAGCAGTAATTTCTCTTATTTATGCAAGGGATAACCTGTCTACCCTTTAAGGAAACTAAAGGTTTACAATACTCATACTTTAGGCTGAAGTGACAAGAGTAATTTTACAGACCAATAGTTCTGTGTAATCTACACTTATTTCAGATAAACTGAAATAAATCAGCCAGTAGAAGGATGTGTATTTGCTGTTGTTTTCAGTAAGTTCAGTTTCAGTAAGTTTCAGTAAAATCAATTCCAAGATTACTTTAAGAAGTTTTTTAATACAGTACCTCTAAACTCTGGTGTGAAAAGCAGAGTCTGTAAAAGGGAATTGAGGTAACAGGTCCCACCCTGATTTTTGATTCCACTTAAGTTGGTGAACTCCCTGGGAGCTGGTGGCTCCACATCTTTGTGCTTTGACTTCCCTTTTCCACATTGGTTGTTGGAGATAAAGGAAAAATCTTCTTCAAATAAGTCCCCAAACATTGTGAAGACAAAACAGTCCTTAAAAAAATACAAAATAAGCTATTAACACAAAAGATGGAATTAGATCTGTCCTCAAGAAATATCTGAAGGATAGTCTTTTTAGTCTTGAATGAAGAATTTTCTTGTACTTCGTCTAATTCTGTTCTACTCATTCAACATAAAAAATGCACAAACAGAAGCATGCACTACCATAGCAAAAAAAAAAAGTGATTTAAAAATGATACTGTTTTAGAGCAAGTTGGAAGACATGCAACTACCGTTTCAGTTGTGTGCAGCAGCAAAAACAAACACCAAAATAAGCTGGTCCTTCTTCACTTCTAACTAACTATTGCTCAGGTTGCCCACTTCCATGCGGGGAAGGCACATAAGAAAGCCTGCACAGTGACAGAACAAGTTCACGTGCCCCAAGAGCATGTCTCTAGTGCTGGCCAATTCAGATAGGCAAAAACACAGTGCTATTTTGTCAAAATACTCTTTTGCTTCCAAATATTCAAGAGGCAGAAACTTAATGGCCACAAACTGATTCTGCTACTGTGAGCAACGCAGCAATGTTCAATCTATCTGTTCTATGGCTCTACTGCACCACTTTGCATGAGGCTTTTCCCTGTATATACCCTCCACAAAATAAGATTACAGGGTTGGAGTTCCTTCTTACTTAACATAGGGGGGGAAAAAGATAATTCGGGTCTCTCTGCATTAAGTTTTTCTCCTCTGAATACAGCTGCTACACATAAATCTGTCAAGGTACCACTGAGACACAGCTGTTAGCTTTAACACTCCTTCTGATATGTGCCTCAAACTTCATTTATTTTTCAGCTAGGCCTGTTTGCACTCCAGCATTTAGCTATGCAGAGACCATCCCCCATTCTATGCTCCCTATCATAAAGCACAACATGAGGATTTCCCCCCKTGCTCCTGACAGGCTCCCTCACCAGCAGCAACAACTGCCTCACTGGCAACCCACAGGACCATCCACCACTCCAGGGAGGTGCCTGCGCAGGGCACTCCCCAAGTCCCAAAGGGCAGTCRCTGCTCATTTCAGGATGCTCAAAGCACTTTTTGGGGGCCTTCCATTARCATATATTTCTATGTATATAATAATATAGTAATTACTTTATGTAATTCCAACTCCCTCTCAAGSCATGGTCAGCTCGGATCACGCTCAGGGCCTTGCCCAGCCAAAGYTGAAACAGCTCCAGAAAAGATTCCCCCCCCCCTCCCGGCCTCTGCCCCCGTGCTCGGGCGCACTCCCAGTAAAACTCGTCCCCTATCGCTCACGGGAGCTTCCACGTGAGGACTGGCCCCCGGCACCCCCCGGCCAGGCCCCGCCTAGGCCCGTGCCGAAGGGAGCCACGGGCTCCCGCACCGCACAGAGCGAACCCGCCTCTCCCTCCCAGCGCCCGGGGCCTGCAGGGCCCGAGCCGGCCGCTGTGCCCCGCGGGGCCCCGGCGCGCCCCACACCGGGTCTCACCGCGGAGCGCGCAGCCGCCGCCGCCCGGGGCTCGCTCCCTCAGCGCCGGGACGCGCAGCGGGGCCGCCCCCGGCCGCCGCAGCAGCAGCAGCGCCGCGGCCCGGCCGCCGCCGCCATGCCGACGCCGCCCGCCGCCACTACCCCGCCCACACGGCGGCGGCCACGCTCCGGGGGAGGACGGCGGGGCCCTCCCGGCCCCTTTTCCCGGTCCCTAACGTTAACGGCGCCTCCCGGCAGCGCCGGGCAGGAAACGGCCCGAAACGGCCCGCGGCGGGAGCGGCGCRCTGCCTGCTGGGAGTTTATAGCGCGACGGTGACGTCACCGAGGCGACGCGCATGTGCACGGGCGCCTTCTCGCATGGCCTTCTGGGAGCTGTAGTTCTCTGCGGCTGCCCTGTGCCGGGGCCTTCCGGGAGGCGGGCGGAGAGCGGCCCAGCGTTGCCATGGAGACACGGCTGCTGCCCCAGGGCGGCCTGGGGCGTCAGAGCCGTCAGTGCCGAGGCCTTTGGTTGGGAAAGGGGAAAAGAGAGTGTCATAAGAGTAAGATCTGTAAAACTGCGCTTGGAAAGCACGTGACTGCTCAGTGTTTCACTGTCATTTATTGTACCCATCCCTGGGACAGCCACAGCATCCCAGGCAACCACCCACTACCCGGCCTGGAGGAGGTCCACAGTGTCACCCCCATAACCAGGCAAGGGACCTTCAGGACGCCCTCAACACCACCTCCATAACCAGGGAGGAGTCCCAGAGACGCACTCAGTGTCACCCCTCCTCATCACACCCATAATGAGTGGGAGCCTTGGAGGATGTCCTGTCATCCCCATGRCCCATCCAGGGACCAGGAGAACATCCTCAGTGTCACTCCCTCCTGTGACCAGGTAGCAGGCCCGCAGGATGTCCTACATGTCACCTCCATAAACAGGCAAAGGGCCAGGAGGATATTCTCAGCATTACCCACTAGCTGCTGCAGTACCCACTACCCAGCCTGCTGCATCTCAGCTCAGTCCTGCTTTATGAGTTAACTTAGGCTCACCTGAGAGCATTTTGGAAGGCGGGGTGAGGCAGAACTGCATTAACTATGGGTATGGTCCCCATTTTGAGGTCACGAGGCCATTCCCAATGAAGCCAAATTTAAGCACATTCTCTCAACTCCTGCTCAGTGATGGGCACATTGGAGGAGAGCCACTCAGCTACATGGTGACCCAAATCACTTCAGACAGCACTAGGGATGTGGGAACACGCTGAAGCAATACAAAAATTAGTAGCTATAAAGGAAGCACGAGCTACAACACTTGCAGCCCAAGTTCTCGCCCGTATTTCAAGGAGACTTCCCTGAGGCTGGAGCTGCTTATCCTCTAGCCCCTTGGTCTTCCCCTGCAGGCATTGCACTGTCCTCCAGCTGTTTGCTCCATGACCCCTTAGGTGCCTTTCAGCTCYTTCTGATTGTATGACCCCACCAGACATACTTTGTACTAGAATTGCAATTTTAAATAGCAGAAAAGCCTAGCAACTAATCAGAGAAGAACAGATCTCTCTTTGGAGTAAGATAGGTATGCACAGATAATCTCAGTGTTGCACAACTTCCTTCCTAATGCTGTCATGAACCGGGGGGCACACTAAGTTGCACCTCATTTGCTGTCAGTGCTGACCCTCACAGCAGTCGTGCTGGCCTCATGCACGTTGTGCCCGTGGGATCACGGAGCCAAAGGTAGCGGTCACGCTATCCTCAATTTCCTCCCACTGCAGCCTTAAACCTGAGGTTGTCCTATCATTTCCCTAGTCTTTCCTCGCTATGCGACTTCTTACCTACATTCAAAGGTAGCTATCGTTTTGTACTCCCTTGAACCTAGCAAAGTTTAACTCACTTAAAAAAAAAAAAAAAAAAATCACTTAATCACTTTGCCAAATAACCAGGTCATCTGAGATACTAGGAAGTGTTAATGAGTTCAGTGAGTTCCTTCAAGACACTGATATACTTGATGTGCCCTGAGAGTGACTTGGCACTCTCTCCTTTTCACATTAAGCATGCTGTAAGATTTGGACTACACTCATCCTGGTATAAAAATAACCCAATCATTCAAGCATGCAAGACAGCACTGTTGTACATTGGGCAGAATATTTCACTACACAGTGTATGTTAAAAGCTGTCTCCCTTACCCCTTCCRGGAAATAGATGGTATTGTTTTAAAAAAAACAAAGCATGTTTAAATGAAAAAGTGTTACTTATTAAATTGATCTTTTTTTGTCCAATGATAATTTTTCACCATCTTTTTCATTCTGGAAATAATAAAATACTTTAGTTGCTATTTTTTTTTTCAGATGATAACAACATATATATTCTGGAAAGCTATTTTTTTTAGCTTTCACCTTAGAGCTTCCTATCTCTACTTCGAGGCTCAAAGATTTTGTTTTTTGAATCATCACATGCCAAAAAGAAACGAGCAGCTTAACCCTTCTGCCATTCCCCCAGTAGTTTCTCTACATTTGGATAAAATTACAAATATTGGAAAAATAAGCAAAAGAAATTAAAAAATTAAGTATGGGGAAACAWGCAGAAAATAAATCATAATTAATTTTGTTGTATTGATAATTGTATGGGACAGAAATGCCATGTCTTAGGTGTGCCYGTTAGGACAGAGGCTACAGGGCTCCAGCTTCACAGAGCCCTGCCTTAGCTGCCAGGTCAGTCTGCTTTTGGTGCTGTTGTACTCTATAGGGTTACTCTCTGATCCCTGGTACCTCAGAAGACCCCCTGGTCTATCTACTCTTTCCCCTTGATCGGAGCTTCTCCTGTTCTTCAGAAAAGTCATGTAAACATCTGTATCTGTGAAATCTGCCAAGTCTATTTTCATTTCTTACTGTGCTTCTGAGGTCGCTCTCCCTAGACTTGCGTTCCTTGGTCTTGGACATAGAGGAAAGACAAGACACATCAAGGAWCAAACAAAAAGTCCTAACAAATCTGACTGACATGCTGAGGAAACAGGTCTCAGTTGAATACTGGAGAATTCCAATGAGTGAGCAAAGGAGAAGGTCTTCACAYGGCCTTCCACATCAATAAGAAAACAAATCCCTGCTGATTCTCAGCCACAGCTAAGCATAAATCAAAGCAGTAAATCATTAACTAGGAGATAATGAAGAAGCAGCAAAACTCAGCAGATTATTCAGCAGGTTTCCTTCAAAAGCAGCTTCTAGCTTCAGTCAGGAGGAAGAAGCATTTTCATACTCACTATCCTCACCTCAGGAAAATGACTTTTTGGCTTTGTTCTCAGCTCCCTGCCTGGATTTTTCTCCTCCTCCTCATTCCTGGCTTTTCAGATGGAGGGAAGCTGCTGGTGGTGCCCATGGATGGAAGCCACTGGCTTAGCATGCGTCCAGTAGTGGAAAAGCTCATTGAGAAAGGACACGAAGTGGTGGTGATTACCCCAGAAGTAAGCTGGCAGTTGGGAAAGACACAGGCGTACACTGTGAAAACATACTCAGTGCCTTACACGTTAGAAGACCTAGATAATGTCTTTCATGACTACTTAATCAACCACTTGACAAGCCGGCCTTTCCCCCAGAATGTTCTAGCACAGTTTAGAAGCTCTATTGCTGTTTTTGGCACATTTTTTTCTCAATGTAAGGGCCTGTTTGGCAACAAGGAAATGGTACAGTATTTGAATCAAAGCAACTTTGATGCTGTCCTGACAGATCCTATCTCTATGTGTGGAGCTCTAGTGGGTAATTATTTTTCGATCCCTCTCATCTTCTTCATGAGGGGATTTCCTTGTGGATTACACTACACAGCAGCTCAGTGCCCCAACCCTGTGTCCTATGTCCCAAGGCTATTTACACGCAACTCGGACCGCATGACTTTCTTCGAGAGAGTGGAAAACGCGCTGGTTGCAATCCTGGAGCTTAGGTACTGTGACTATTTCTATGCAGAAGCTGTGAGCTTTTCCTCTGAACTTCTTCAAAGAGACATGACCGTGCTAGAACTTCTGGGCTCTGCTTCCATTTGGCTGCTGAGATTTGACTATGTGTTTGAGTACATCAGACCCGTGATGCCCAATATGATCTTTATTGGAGGTATAAACTGTGAGGAGAAGAAACCTCTGTCAAAGGTACGTTCTTTTTCTCTGGATCATACCAATGAAATGCAATTACACATTTTGCGGAGATTTAGTGCTGTTAAAATGTTCTTTTTAATAGTTTAATCAGTATTATCTTGATAGAGGCAGATGACTTTACTTGAATTAATGAGGATTTGCCGACAAGTCCAAAAAAATGCTATTTCATCTACTAACTACAAATTGCTATCCTGAACGAATGTATTTTTTTCACTCACCAGATGTAGCTTTGATTTCATTTCCATGGATTCTGGCATACATTTCTCTCTTCCTTGGCTAAAAATCACAAGACCATGCTTTGAGGTTTTTTTTTTTTTTTTTTTTTAATATATATATATATATATATACACTCTAGGCTCAAAGTCAGTTATTTTGCTTTGGTTGTATTTTTTGTGACATATGACTTCCTAACTGGCTCTCTGTGTGAATATATTGCTCTTTGTAGGTTACGGTGAAACCTAAATTTCCAGATGAAATGCGAAGAAATGAACTTAAATATTATCTCTAAAGACAGATACATATAGGCAAAACTCAGATATGATTTTGTTTCTATTTCTTGACAGGTACTCTTGATACAATTGTTCTCTTGGATTTTGAAAAAAAATCTAGAAATTCTATTTTGATTCTTACTGTAAAGTGTATAAAACAACAGCACTAAAACAACAACTAATTCTATATGGGCAAAATGCAAGACATACATTTCCGTCYGTGTAATTACTCCTTTTGAACTGTGATTGCATGTATCAGCTTGCACTATAATGCCTTTGGAGCTAAAGATTTTTCTTTCCTTCTTTTGTGTTTCTTTTATATGTTTTGAGGGGCTCATGTAGAGTCCATAGGACTTCTCTCAGGTGAATAAAGAGCAAGTTGACCACGGGTATTTCCTCACAGTAGGTTAAAGACATGGGCACTTTGGAGTTTGAGATTTAAGAATTACTGCTGGTTGCACGACATTCTTTGCTTTTAGATCCTGAAGGTGTCGGAGTGGCATACATTTTCTAGCTTGCTACTTACCAAAAAGGCAGAAGCATCCTGCAGTAATTTTATACCTGATTTCTCCCATCTTTACACTGTCCATATGGTGGAAATCTCACTCTAGTTTTTTCAGGACTCCTAATGTATCTCAACTTCAGTCTGTCTTTCCCTATTTAGATCTTTCTCATGACTATATTTTCTGCAGAGAGAATTTCTTTTATTTCACTCTGACCACAGTCTAGCAACAAGGTAATATTTGAGTAACTACATTTCAATGTAAACAAATGCAGACCGAGTCACATAGGGGAAAAGATTTGCCTTTCCATGCATAGTTGTAAGCTCACAGTTGATGATTACCATGAAGGAATACAATCTTGTGATAAGAATAGATAGTTCTTTGAAACTCAGTAGCCCATTGCTCAAGAGACAAAGGAAAACAAGAAGATGACATAGGTAGGAAAGGAAAGAGAACAAAACAGAAAAGGTCTTTAAGCCACTAAATGAGTCCATGGTATACCTTCATACAGACTATTATCTGATCRCTTATCTCAGGAATAATTTGGTAGAACTAAAAATTACAGTGGATGGTGCATTGCAAGTAGCTATTACAGATGCAAAGAAATTACAGGAGCTCAAAAGCAGACAGATTAGTGGAGAATGCATCAAAAGGTTTGATTCATGAGCTCCTTGGGCCACTTATTGCTGGAGGCTGGGAGGGYAGTTTGTTTGCATATAAGTAACACTCCTTTTCTAAACCCTTCCTTAGCATTCCTCTAACATCCACTGTCAGGATCACTGGGTTAAATGGGCATTCAGTCTGATTCAGTAGGGCAATTTTTAATAAAACTGGTAGTGAGGCAAGAGCCCTCAGCTGATCCAGGGCTTGCACAAAAGCAGAGCGACTGAGGCATTGCAATTCAAAGCAAATGGATCAGGACAATGCAAACAACATATCTACCTTCAAAGCAAATGGATCAGGACAATGCAAACAACATATCTACCTTGTTCCCTCATAGGTGACTGCAGCAAATGCCACCTGCCTAATTTATCACTTACTGGAGAGGACTCAGAAATGGGAAATTTATTTTGGATACCAAACTGAAATCCAATATTTGCTTTGGATTCATTTACCTGACAAAGCAATAAGCTTGGCTCTGTAACCAAACTTCTTCTGATAACTACTAATTATAAAAAAAAACAGTGTTGTGAATGATTAACTCTTCTACACCAAAAAGATCTGCTCATAAGCTTCTTTCCTTCGAGAGTACTCTTCAGGATTTTCTTAGGGGAATTCCTACAGTGCTAGAAGAAAAATGGTCAACTTATTCATTAGTTTACTACACAGATGCTTTTCATGATGTTTAAGATGGTGGGAAGGTTCTATTAATCTAAGGACTTACAGAAGAGTGACACGGTGACTGTCACTGCCACAAGGCTGCCTATAAGTGGTGCAGGAAGTACTCCCTGACCTAGAAGGCTCCATATCTTGCAGCGATCCTGAGGGTGAGCAAGCAGGAATGTTCAGGATTAGGACAYTCCCAAGTTTATTACATCTGCAGTGCCTAGTGCTATGGAAACTAATCCAGGAATCCAGAGTGAGGGTAGGAACAGTCGCAGCAATTTTTCTGACAACTGCCATCCTCGTTCTCTATTGACTCCAGGGTTGAGATTCTGCCATGATTCCCTAAATGAAAGGATTCTATCATGTCTACAGGTGCTATGCTTTCGTTAATAGGGTAGTTATGAGTACATCCATAGGGGAACTCTATTTTCAGCATGAAAATAGTAGTCRTAGATCTCTTCGTAACCCAAATACTTAGTCTGTTTTTGGTGCAGTACTCGAGACGTTGAGTATTGAGAGTTCATCRCAACGTGCTAACAAGTTGGAGTCTGTTTATTAGTTTTTTTTCCTCCCCTAAGAACATTAAACACCTTTAAAACCAAAAATACTGTTTGCTTGTCTTATAATGGAATGGAAGAATATACATCAGGCACATAAGAGATGTGCTACTCTTTATTAAAAAGGAAAATGGACATACTGTCTTAATTTTTCTTTCCAAGAGAAGTTTTCTTTCTCATTAAATTAAAACACTAGTTCTCACATGACAGTAAAAGCCAAAGATAATGCACAAAAACCTGGAGATGTTATGAGTATTAAGCTGACAAATATCAAGCTCGCTGTCCTAAAAAAGTCAAGAAWTATTCCAATTAATGTTGCCTGAGAAGTCTTCAATGTCATACTTCTGTGTTAGGATATAGTCAATAACTTCAGGATCACATACTATCATTTTCACATAATGTCTATTTCTATYTGTCCTAGAAATATCTGCGTCTTGTGACTTGCTTAGCTGCTGCTTCTTCCTAATGCAGAGACTTACAAGAAGGTGACATTCTAACTCACACTCAATATATCCCTTTTATGTTAAATYATGCTAGTCCAACCATATACTACCTCATTCTCTGGCGGTAAATGCCTATATAGCTCCACGGGAATTACACCTATACAAATCACAAAAGTAAAGTCAGGCAGGTTCCTGCTGCTGCTGGCACTGTGCATTTTACTGTAATCCTTTTGCCTGGCACTGTTTAGCATCAAAATGGACTGAGTTCAGTKGCGCAATTCCTGCTGACAAAGGTGTGGGGCTAATCCATCAGAGAGGACTCGGGATACACAAGCACGCACGTGAATAATATTTCCCTGCTTGCAAGCTATCAGTCCCAGAGCATAAGGAGATGGACAATATCACCTAATTATGGGAAAGCAAAACCAAGAGGTGAAAACAGCACTTCTGGATTAGTCTCCAGAAATAGACCYGAGTTGAGTGCTACTCACAGAACAAGCAGCTGTCGAGGAATCCGTTTCCTTCTCCTTCCTTAGTGGCACTCACCGCTTGCTACTCTGGCTACAAGGAATCCACATTTCACAGCCAGCCCATCTCCAAGACAAGTGGCTGGAGAGCAGGTAAAGCAATCCTAGGGTGAGGGTCCATGCCTCTGCATTCCTCAGCACGACTGTGGATGGTGGAAAGTCAGTCCAAGCAGGCTCAGCTTCTCAAAGTTACTACCACGCCTAAGCAGCACTGCTTTCATTGCTGTAGTGCTCAGCACCTGCCCAAACGGACATCCTGGAACAAGCCAGCTTTTTATCTGCCATGCACACAAACCATACTGCAAGAGGCATTCCATAGTGGAACGCAGTTCTGGGGTAACCCAACTTTAAGCCTTGCTTAATGTATATATTCCATCCTTCAATAGCCAGCAGAGAAGAGTAAACCTTGCTTCCAGATCGGATGGTGTTCAATAGGGCTACTGATCCCATCATACAACACAAACACAAAGGAATTCCAGTCCRTGCCACCCTTTCCACACAGTCATCAAGAGCTGGCACCCTGGTCTCCTTCTTTAAGTGCTCTGCTCATGCAGTGCCCCAAGCTTCTCAGAAATAACAAGCAGTCATTAGTAATGAGCACCAGACACTTAACACCTGCAAGGGCCCAGGTGTCCTCTGCTACTGCCTAATGAACAACAAATACCTGTAAACTTACCCCTCCCCCTGCCTTTGTTTTTATGAACCTGATTGTTAATTTTCTGAATTGCTCAGCTTAGATCAGGCCTTACTTTATTCTGTGCTAATCAAAAAAAATTAGTGTGCTGTTTCCTGTGTCCTGTTAAAAGGGTTCATCCCTCATTTCTGTCTCTGTCCTTTTTGCTGTCCTTCGTTCCTCTTGTTGCCTGACCACAGTTTCAGATCTGATTGTCTGATACAAAAAGCAAGGAGTCTGCCCTACTGGCAGTGAAAATCACATCCAAATGTCCATGAATTTGGGAATTTCCTTCCACAACTCTTACAATAAGCTCATACATTTAAGTCTTGATTTCCTGGAAAGTGCTGGCACATTTTGTGTGTACAAGCCCCATTGCCTGCAGCTGCAGGCTCTAATGCTCCCCACTAACGATGTTAGGATTTCTACCATTGCTTATAAAGGAAAAGGTATAGGGAAAAAATAAAAACTTGTTCATGCTACTGATAGTTTACAATCAGATCTTTTGTTCGGGAGGATCTCTTCCTTAGCACCTGCCAAAAGACTTTGGCTTTGCTCTTACTTGCATAAAGGCGAAACCCTCCTGCAGCCCAGCCCCGAGGGCCTCAGTTCCCTGCGCATTCCCAGAGCAAGGCAGTGAATGCCAGGAAACTAGGGCTCTGCATCACCCCAGTCACAGATCTGTTTGGAAACTCACACAGGAGTGTTGCCATCAGATTCTTCCATAACGTCCATAATATAATCAGATCCCCCCCACGCAACACAAACTCTAGGGACAACTCTTGCCTCCCCTGAGGCATGATTCTAAGCCACAGCTCCAGGTATCAAGTTCAGGCTAATTTAATCAAGGGGATATCTCTCCTCCCAACAAAGATGGTCCATGTGCAAAAGAGAATGTGAAAGGGGAGGGGTGAGTTTGCAGTTTAGTTATGGCTAGGAGCTAGGAAGAAGGAGAGGAGAGAGCTGTCCACGTTAGCTCCAATATCCATCTGTGAAAGGAGGAGAGTTCAGATATTTTACTTGTCTGTTGAGTCTTGTATGTGTTGCCTGTGCATGCACATGTGTGGGATCAATGATTTTAGTGAAAGTTATCATATMTTAACCCAGACTTTGTCTTGCTTGCGGTACATAAACAGGGTTCTCAGGGAAGTAATCAAAGACCAAGACTCTTCCTTCCTATGCTAAGCAACCCTAGCCCTAAGAAGTCTATCCTGACCTCCTTTGCCTTCATGTCTCCAAATGATGAGCTCATCATTTAGCTTACTTTTTGCCTAGTAACGTGGAGTGAAAAGTCAGGGCAGGTTGTTCTCCTCCTCTCTCCTCCTGAAAGCTGGGATTGCCCAAGCCTGGTAGCTGTGATACAGGCAGAAGAGATGCATGTTTGATTACTTCCAGGAGGTAGGAATTTAACATCAGCTTTCTACATACAGGTTAAGCTTTTCAGTTATCTGACTGGCCTGCAAAAGAAAAGGTCATTTAGTCTACTGGACTTAGTTTAAAGGTTGTCTTCAAAGTAAACAGGTCTGTTTTCTGACTTGATAATTATCAACTCGATGGTATTAACTCGTATTAACCTTAAGTATATTAAGAGATGACAACTCTGATCTTTTCAGTAACATGAGAAAAGGAATATGATGACCTACTTCCAAGTTTAAAAATTAACTGAAAGTACAAATGGGGGCACTTAATCTCTTCTCTGTAATATGAGCAATTATAGTTAAATGTTGAAGGATAACCAGGATAATATTGACAAAGTTAAATATTTACCTGTGCAATCAGAAAGTTTCCTGCAGAATGCTGAAGCTTGCATGGACCTTCATATAAAAGTCTGTGTTGGATGTCTCTAGAGCAGAATATTCCTGTTTCCTCCCATCAATATGGCTGTTCCATTTRCACAATTTTACCTGCATGCTGTGATATTTCTTCTTCTGACATCATCTTTAATCTTTGCTGAAGGCGGAAAGATCCTGGTGATACCTCAGGATGGAAGTCACTGGCTCAGCATGCGCTCGTTAGTGGAGAAACTTCAGCAAAAGGGACATGAAGCTGTTGTGGTAGTACCATCAACAAGTTTGTTCATGAAGCCAAAGGAGCATCAGAATTATACATTGAAAGTATATCCAATACCTTTTGTGGATGAGCACTTAACTCTCAAATTAAATTCATTTATTAATGATCATTTTATCAAACAATCTGTTTTGAATATTATTCTTACAATGTATCAAAGCATGTTAGACATTTCCAAGTTCTATTTTGCCATGTGCAAGAGCCTCCTGCACAACAAAGACTTAATGCAGGAACTGAAGGAGAGCAAATTTGACGTGGTTCTGACAGATCCAATTCTGATGTGTGGACCGGTAATCGCTGAGTATCTTTCTGTTCCTTCTGTCTACTTCTTGAGGGGATTTCCCTGTGGTATGGATTTGGAAGCTACCCAGTGTCCGCATCCTCCTTCGTATGTCCCAAGTTTATTCCTGAATAATTCAGATCACATGACATTCTTTCAACGTGTGAAGAACTTGCTGGTCAGAATGTTAGAGCTTTTTTACTGTCAACCAATTTTCAGTCCCATTGAAGAACTTGCACGTGAACTTCTTCAAAAGCAAGTGACTACTACAGAGCTTCTAAGACATGCATCTGTTTGGCTAATGAGATACGATTTCGTGTTTGAGTTCCCGAGGCCAGTGATGCCAAACATGGTTTTTATTGGAGGGATAAACTGTGAGAAGAAGAAAAAGCTATCTCAGGTATAGAATTTTATTTTATTTTTATTGAAAAGGCAAGAACAGAAATGTGTAAAAATTTTACGCTGAAAATTAACAATAGCTTAGTGTTTAAAGATGGAAATCTAATGACAAATACTACCTGATGCAGAAATGTTATCTCCTAGTATCTAGCAGTAAGATTAAATCTTATTTAAATGCCCTGGCAACCTAAAACCCTTTCAGGCATGAAAATTTAAGTGTCATGCAAATTTTGTACAAACAACAAGCTGTTTTGCTCAGTGATGCTAATCTGAATTTTGGCAAGCTTTAATCCTGAATACGAGCCAGACTTGGTAGTTTCTGTTTCACCTAAGTTGCTCTCCATGTCCATCTCCATAAGAACTGTTCCCACAAAGACAACCTGGCTATATTACCATGAAGGAACAGCCTGAGGAATGCCTATAAGCAAAGCCTGCTGTCTGTCTGTTCCATGTTGTCCTCCCTTCCCAGCTGTCTCACGGACAGTCCATCCAGATGCCTCAGGCACATCCTGGTCTGCCAGGAGCAGCTGAGGCTTTGTGGGCTGTGGGAGCTAAGCACTCTCAGTGTTGTTCACTTCTGGTGATGGTCACATAAGAAGCTGATGGGATGGAAGGCACCCAGGTCGAATGCTGAAGGCAGTCTTGGCATCAAGACTGTTGGCAGGGGTACAAATGTATCTGGGGATACTTCCATATATCCATTCTCCTTTCACATACAGTGAAGATTCTTGGACTAACATTTCAGCTGTAAACCAATTCTTCTTTTGTTACATCTGTCTGTCAGATTTCATTATTTCTATCTTTTCCGTTATGTCAAGGCATCTATGGCCTACCTTCCCTTTTGTCCATGTATGTTTGGTGCTCGTATTGGTAGTGAGAGGGCTGATGTTGTTACCAGGAGTCTCTAGTGCCACAGAAACCGCTTGCTCCTCTCTATCTGGTTGCACGTGTTTAAATGGAAGGAAAAAGTGTAGCAATAGGTCACATGGCATCTTTCAAAAGAACATACATTTATGAAAGGGAATGACTCTATTGTAGATCTGATATCAAAGGGCCAAGCAGATGTCTCTAAACATAACACAAAAGAAGTGCTTGACTGTCTGTCTTCACGTGCCAGAGCCTGGCTTGAAAGCAACTTCTTCTAGTGTTCATTTGACACTTCTCAGTGGATATGAGCAATGGCTCTGTTGTGACAGGCACCTTCTCCTGAGCTGTCTGGAAATTCCCAATAGGTAACTTCTGAGTCAKAAGCTGTTGATGGTGGGACAGTGCCAGCAATGGAGCTAGTGGCTCTTTTTGAATATAGGTTTGTGGTATGGTTGAAGCTTCCCCACAAGTCTTGGAAAAAACTATGCAGAAACTGCATGTGAAAGAAAGCCTCACCAAAGATCTAGAGCCTTCAATAGCCTGGAGGAGGAAATCATTCCACAAAACACTTTTTTTTTTTTTTTTTTTTTTTTTTTTTTTGTTTGGGAAATGTCAGAAAATGTCCAAATACTGTTTCGTATGTCCTAGGGTGTTTACCAACTCCACAGAGCCTGTGGAAATCTCCCAATGGGGCTGAACTTACTTGTCAGCATGTTAGAGAGCCTGCTCTCTAAGGACTTCCACAACAGATTCCAGGACATTGGATACATCTCCAGAGACTTGMATCCAACAACACTTTGTTGAAGGTCTCTGGATAATGAGGTACCATTCACATTATGCCCCAGAGTCTCTTCACTGAAGGCAATAGCTTCAAGAAAAGAAGACTATCTAAGTTACAAGAATTTCAAGGAGGGATTTTGTTTTGCTGTGAGGAGCAGGCTATGTAAATAGCAGTAAGCTTGTGTGACTTCTGCTCATGTTAACACAGTTATTAGTTAGGACTACCTGGTAGCATGCAAGGGCAATTAAGCCAAAAGTTAAGGCTGGTTGTGCACTGACAGCCCGCAATAAACATTTACCATACAGCTCAGGTCTCCTCAGGACAGTAGTTGTTTGACCTCCACGTAGTTCCTGCAATCAGCCAGCACAGAATGTGCTGATTCATCCAGCAGCCCGCAGAAAGCCAGTCTGCTGTGCTCAAAGACAGGAAAAGTGAAGCGCCAAGACCAAGATTGTTGTGGTTTGGGCAATCAATGGAAGATCAGTTGGGGTCCAAGCTGTTGGGTTACCAGCTTTAAGGAGCATGAGGCTCAGGTGCAAATAGTTGCCAGAAGAAAAGAAGTGTGAGAGACAGGGAGCTATATTCACCACTTGGGTGAGGGGAGTATAAGTTACACCTCTTCTGTTAGGTCCGTTCTTCGAATCGGTAGAGAAGGACAAAACCACCATCGAGAGAATCTCTCAGAGTAGTGGTTTATTTGGAAATAAAGATACCAGCTAGCTGGGGTCCGGGCTCATCCCSCACAGGGGTTCCGCCAACGGACCCCGTAGTATTCCAGCGCGAGCTTTTTATGCTAATTTTCTTTGTTCTTATCTTCATGCTCCCGTTCCTACTGGCAGGACAGATAGCACTATCTTATGCGAATACAAGTGGTTTCTTGCAATGTCATGTTTCCATGAACTCAGTTTCTTGCAATATCATGCATTCATAAGCTCCAAGCATCCTGTTTAACCCTTCACTTCCTCATGCAAAACTGATTTCAAAGTGCAATGCTCATTTCCAACTTTTATAATCACTAATCTTCTGCCGTGAACCCATTGCGTGCCAACTTGTGAATGCCTAGAACGGGGGGCAAGTTGAAGGACGGAGGTACAGAAAGAAAACCTCAGCAAGCAGAAGGTGTGTTTGTGTAGGTGGAGCGTAGCTACAAAAGCCAACCGAGACCTCCCTGGCACACAGGCTCACAACATGTTGGCAGCAGCACTGCTCCCCTTCCTGTGCTGCCTCAGCTCTGCCGCCGCAGGGAAGCTGCTGGTGGTGCCCATGGAGGGCAGCCACTGGCTCAGCATGAAGATGGTGCTGAACGAGCTCAGCAGGAGAGGGCACGAAGTAACTGTCGTGGCACCAGAAAGCAGGCTACTCGTAGATTCTTCCACGACGTACACGCTGAAAATGTACCCTGCACCTTTCACAAAGGAAAAGTTCGAAGAACTTGTGCGCTTCTTTGGTGAGGAAACTTTCAGCGAGAAGCCCTTTCTGGTCAGGTTTTATAACATCTGGGAGAACTTTAAAAAGAGCTCTGAATTTTTTAAAACCGCCTGTGAATCTTTGCTGTACAACAAAGAACTGATGAAATATATTGAAGAAAGCAACTTTGATGCTGTCTTTACAGATCCCCTGTCACCCTGTGGACAGATCATTGCTTTACACTTTTCTATCCCTAGCATTTTCTTTTTGCGGGGTGTCCCTTGTGCTATAGACATCCGTGCTGCTCAGAGTCCAGACCCGCCGTCCTATGTCCCACGGATGTTCTCACTCAATACAGATCACATGACATTTCCTCAGAGAGTGAAGAACTTGCTGATCAGCCTTGCAGAGCCTTTCCTGTGCAATTCTGTCTTTTTGCCCTTTGAAAGTCTAGCTTCAGAGTTTCTCCAAAAGCCAGTGACAATTACGGACCTTTTAAGTCACGGATCCGTTTGGCTGAAGAGGATCGATTTTATCTTTGAGTATCCYGCGCCTGTGATGCCCAATATGGTTCAAATCGGAGGCATAAATTGTGGACAGAAGAAAGCATTATCACAGGTCAGTGACGGTATGGTGAAGGYGTAACAAGGGAAAATGCAGGCAGCCAAATGCCTGCATGAGCTAGGTGATAAGTAATCACATATTTGATGTGGACATTATTTACCTACAGAATCTCTTTTTAYTAATTGCTGCTGTGGGTTGTGTTATTCAAATGTCAAAACATTTTTTTTTCTTAAAAAAAGCACTCAGCTTGGCTGCAGATTGAACTAATTTGGCACAAGGCACTCATAGTATATTTATGAACCACTTCACAGGAAGTTAGATGAGAGAAGCCACGTTACATTCACCTCATGCTTTATAAATTAAATTAATTAGCCCTCCTACAAAAAGGTATACTAATATACTCATGAAGAAGACAGTGTTGTGGCTGGCCAGCAGAACAAGATGTGATTCTGCCTCCTCTTCTCGGGTCTCCCTGACAGTGATTTTGTTCACTGCCTAAAATGTGAAGGGGAGGGCATCACATGCTGCCCTCCATTTGATTTCTGCTAAAGTGAGGGTGAACAATCATTTGCTCATGTAATGCAAAAAAAAGTGGATTGTAACAGTTTAAAAAAAAATCCAACAAATCCATCAAAACAATGCTACACTTGGTAAATGCTGCTTAAAAGCAGGTAGGCTGTTCTCTATTCTTTTTCACTTGACAGCTTTCTCTGAGTCCTAGCAAATAACTTCTTACTGTGTCCTGCAGTCTGTCACCATCTCTACATGTCCCCCCTTTTTGAATAAAGGGACAAGGCCTCAGGACAACACAAAACAGTGGTTTCTAGTGGTGTCRTCTTCCCTAGAGTTGTCCTTAACTGCTCTCCTTTACCCCTCCCAGTCTGAGGAGACCCACTGAAAGTCCTGAATACTTCTGTGGAGCTACTGGTGTTAAGATCTTGTTTTCCTCACAAAAGCCTCTTTCAAAATGCTTTTAATCTGCCTGTTTTTGAGCAGGGTAGTGCCTTTTCCTATCTATTCTATCCATCAGAGACACTTAGCGGACTTAAAGGGACAAACCAGGCAGCTCCGCTGGGAAAGCAGTGAAGCTGGTTCTAGCAAGTCAGATTAGACTCCCCTCCCAGGGCAAAGCTCACTCTCATTCTGATATTGCTCAAGAGCTAGAGATCATAGTTCAGCAGCAGTAACCATTACAGCATTAGCAATTCTTTTCACAACCTCAGGCAGCACTTCTAGTCCCAACGTGCCCTTTCTCCTCCTCCCACATCTGTGAATCACAAACTTATGTCTAGCGACCAAATACGGTTCTGGGGTTTCCCTGTGTCCATCGCAAATACCTGCTAAAACCTGAAAATTGGCATCTTACTTCAACTTCTAGCTCTTACTCCAAAGAAAACACACCACTGTTTGCCATCTAAAATCACCTCCTGTGCAAAAATAACAGGAATGTTGTTGGCTACTTCTGCGGAGTCTTGTAGGGAGTGAGGTGCAAGGTGAGTGCAGTAGTGTCTTCTCCTTCCTGTTGCTCCTGGAAGGATACAATGCTGTAGGAGAGCACAGAGAGATAAGATAGGGTGAGAACAGAGCAGTATCAGGCATGATAGCAGTGATTTTCCTTCACTCATGCAAGCCTCTGGGCTTCCTCTTGGAACACATTGGCAGCTGGAGTTGCACCTGGAGCATGTGCCAGAATGGATGCATGGAGCCAGCCTCCTCCTTAGGATTCCTACTAATGTGCAACAGACCCTGTGCAACCTGGGGGCATTTTTATCATTTGATTTCAGCATGAACCTGCTGAGCATTTCAGAACAGCTGCAAAACTCTTCTCAGAACATTTCTAGCAATAGGAGGGAGGGAGGGAGGGAGGGAGGAAGGGAGGAAAAAGAATGAAATAAAAAAAGGGAGAAAACAACTTTTGACTCATCATTAATAGGCCAGGAAATGCTGGATTTATTACTGCGAGTCCTCTCTCCCACCTTCTGAAGAATTCAAACAACACAGCATCATTTCGTTTCAGCTCGATGACTACCATGATAAAATGTTAATAGCACTAGTATTTTTGAGAAAAGCAACCCTTGCTCCCCTCAGATACAATACCTGGCCAAATCCCATTCCAGCAAATCGTAATAGCCTCTTTACTGGCTGGAGAATTTAACTCAATGCCTTACCTGTTGCTTATGTGGAAACACATTAGAAACATCGTGCATTAGGAACAAAGAGCACAATAAGCTCTTTTAATGCACATTTTCAACAAGCCAAGTTCTTTCCAAGTGCCAGCATTATCCAAAGTCTTGGAATTTTGTTTTTAATAAAATCTAGCTTTATTTTCAAATTGACTTCTGGCATCCTTTTAAAATCAACGGTAAGGAAGACTAACCCTGAGGGAGTACCAGACACTAAGGGCAGTTCTGCTCCACCCCATTTCATTCATCACTTTCCTTAAGTTTTCATCAATGACTTGAATGGTTCCTAGCAACTGGTTTTACTGGAAAAGCTGGATCGTTAAGCAGGAACSTGGGAATGTGGCTGGAGATCCTGTGGTTACATAAAATCTGTCAGCTCAGGGCACAGGACCAGACCTGGGATCTCTAGGAACATGGCTCTTGTGAGTAAACACAGTTATTTAGTTTCGGTAGGGGTCTTTGCTTTCCTGTCCCTCTTTTACTGGACCGATGGTGGAAAGCTCTTGGTGGTGCCCATGGATGGGAGCCACTGGCTCAGCATGCGGTCGGTGCTGGAGGCCCTCGGACAGAAGGAGCACAAAATTGTTGTCGTTGCGCCAGAAGTAAATCTGAACGTGAAGCCATCTGATCTTTACACTCTCAAGACGTATCCCGTGCCTTTAACCAGGGAAGAGCTGGCAGCAAGCATGTATTCATTTGCTAATGATCTTTTTGAGAGAAGACCTTTTCTCCAGAGAATCGCTGAGCTATATGAAAAAGCCCAAGTCATCTCCGATCTCTACTTCTCTTCCTGTAGCAATTTACTGCACAATAAGGATATGATGCAGCATCTTGAAGGGAGCAAGTTCGATGCTGTTCTCACGGATCCTGTTGTACCATGCGGACAAATACTGGCTCTGCATCTCTCCATCCCATCCATTTTCTTCTTACGAGGCCTCCCTTGCAGTTTTGATTTGCAGGCTGCTCAGTGTCCAGACCCTCCTTCTTATGTGCCAAGAACTTTCACAGACAACTCAGACCACATGACGTTTATCCAGCGCGTGGAAAACTTACTTCTCAAGTCATCAGAATCCTTTCTTTGCAACTTTGCTTATTTGCCATTTGAGCATCTGGCCTCAGATTTTCTCCACAGGCCAGTAACAATGAAGGAGCTTTTAAGTCATGGATCTATYTGGCTTAAAAGAATGGATTTTGTTTTCGAGTATCCCATGCCAGTGATGCCCAACATAATTTTTATCGGTGGTATAAATTGTGGACAGAGAAAGCCATTATCTCAGGTGAGTGATTTCCTTAAATATATTTAAGCATAGAGGGGGAAAAAAAAGGAACTATTGGTAGTCACTTTGCCATATGGTCTGCCTGTATGTAATTGTTTACATTGGTACATGTGCCATAAGGTGTACTTTGAAGAGGAATTAAAAACATGAAATACTGGCTCGATTACAATTCTCTCCCATTATTGCAGAGAATCTTCCAGCAAGGAGGCTGGTCCGTGCACTACTAGCAGGGGGCCGATGTATTTATGTCTTATTGTCACAACTGATTTTTAGAAACAGCCATCTCCCCATAGTAAATTCCTCTGTTGTCAATGATGCTCATGGGCAATCATTTTTATAATCTATTCTTATATTTTCTATAATATTTGCAGATTGTCTGCAAATCCTAGGCTATGCATTAGTTTTTTTGCTTTCACGCTTTGGGGATATGTTCTTCCCAAGACATTTCAAAAGGTTTTTATGAGTTGTCAATCCTACTTTGAAAAGATCTGGCACAAAACATGCTTTTCCTCTTCCAGCCTCTACCTCATGCTCCCCAAAAAAGACCTTTCAGCAAAACAAACTTTGGCCAATTTTCCATTTTCATTACAGAGTAAAAAGGTAAAAAAAAATTAAAGAAATCAGCCCATTTCCCATAAAAAAAAAAAGAATGAATATTTTTCTAGTCTATTATAAAACAAAATTAGGTACGATGGCAGGAGGGTAGGAATTTTTTGTTGGCTGAAAATTCTTGGTTGGGAAAACAGTGATTTGTTAATCAGCATGGTTTAGAGATCCACTTGATAGAGGATCCCCTAATTTCCTAAAACACTAGCCTTTATCCAAAAGGAAAAAAAAAAAGGAAGTTTTCCAAACTAGTGGCTGCTCTAATGACAGCCGTGCCAGGTTTCCTGAACTTTACTACCACTTACTCTTTCGCTACATCAGAGATTATACGTTTACTACCCAGCAAGTCAGTCCAAAGATCAGTAGTTCAGCATGTAACAGATAGTTTAAAAGCAGGSAGCTCTGGTGCTCCTTCTGTGGAGCTTTCTGCAGAAATGGCTCTGAGGCAAAGCTCTCACCTGCAAGTCGTGGTGTTGCTGGTTTTGCTCCCCTTGGCTGCTGGTGGGAAGCTGCTCGTGGTGCCCGTGGATGGGAGTCATTGGCTCAGCATGC